>NC_065586.1:90327083-90495319 GCF_024542745.1 Macaca thibetana thibetana | reverse complement strand
AATTTGACAAGCTGACTCCAAAATGTATTTGAAAATGCAAAGACAAGTAATAGGAGGAGGAGGAGAAAAAGGAAGAGGAAAAGAAGAAATAAAGTTTTACTCTACCAGAAATCAAGACTTGTTATAAAACTAAGTAATAGGTGATAGACACAGTGACAGAACACAATATGTGGATTCTTGATTTATGAAAATGGCAGCATAGTCTTTTCAATGAATAGTGCGGGTAAAATTATTAAATATGTATCATTATGAAAAAAGGAAATGGGCTGGGTGTGGCAGCTCACACCTGTAATCTGAGCACTTTGGGGGTTGAGGTGGGCAGATCACAAGGTCAGAAGTTTGACACCATCCTGGCTTATATGGTGAAACCCTGTCTCTACTAAAAATACAAAAATTAGCCAGGCATGGTGGCAGGCCTCTGTAACCCCAGCTACTCAGGAGGCTGAGGCAGGAGAACTGCTTGAACCCAGGAGGTGGAGATTGCAGTGAGCTGAGATTGTGCCACTGCACTCCAGCCTGGGTGACAGAGTGAGACTCCATCTCAAAAAAAAAAAAAAATGAAATGGACTACTACATGCTACCATACACAAAAATCACCTTCAGATGTATTATAGGCCAAATATAAAAGGCCAAATTATAAAGTTTTTAATAACATAGAAGAAAATCTGAATTATTTTAAGAAAGGGAAGAATTTTTTTACATAAGCTGCAAAAAGCATTAACCATAAAGGGAAAGAAGGGCAAATTTGAGTGTATTAAAATTCAAAGTGCATATATGTATGTATGTGCATGTGTACCAGGGTAAATGTGTAATTATTTTTATAGCATCACTGTTCCCAACAGTCAAAAACTAGAAATAACCTACATGTTTATCAACAGTAATATAAAGAAATTTTTATATGCTCATACAATGAAATACTGTATAGGAATGAAAATTAATAAATTTGAGATATATTAAACAACTTAGAAGAATTCTAAAGACAAAATGCTGATGTAAAAAGTCAGACACAAGGACATACAGACTGAATTATTCTATTTTTGTAAAGTTTGTTATGGGCTGAATTGTGCTTTCCAAAATTCACATGGTGAAGTTCCAACCCCCAATACCTCAGAATGTAAACATTTTTATCATGCCTTTACTGATACTCATGCCCCTACTCTGCTATTTTATCAGATTCAAAACTGTCATCCAGAACTCAGATTCAAACAGTTGCCTCTATTAATTACACCTACTGTTTGACACACCTTCCATGCCCATTCATGTGGATCCAGTCAACCTCTGTATCTGCCCTATTCTTCTTGATCCCTGGCCCATCATTCCCTGGATTTTCTGTGTCCCTCAGTCTCTCATTTCAAGTTAACATTGCCTCGGGTGATTTCTTTGATGAATCCTTTCCAGATTCTAATCAGCCTAATCTAATCATATCTGTTAATCTAATCAGCCTAACCTAATCACAATCTTCTGTAATGACTCATTTAAATATGACAGCACATTGCTTATCATTATCATGTGTGGGCGTGCACACGTGCATGTGTCTTCTGTCTAGCATCGGCTTTTATGTAGCAAGAATCATAACTTCTAAATATTTTACCTTTTAAATTTTTTAATGCTTATAAATCACATATAGTTCTTAGGTATTTAAACATCTTTCAGATATCATGTTTGTGGCACACCTAAATGTCAATGGGAGAAACAATCAGTCAGTGACTTACATAAGTAGTGAGAACCAAGCAGCCACTCAATGGGTCACATTTTACCTGTACCCTATTGATCAGGAAACAGCCAATGAACTCTTAATGGTTGCTGAGACACAGAAGAGCTTTTTAACATTCTCCAAAACAGAGTTTTGAGGGAAGCAATATTATTAATCAAAACAGGAAAAGCCTTATAGAGCTAAAAAAGGATAAATCTAATAATTTATTCAGCAGCATTTATAGGTTTCTACTATGTGTAACTTTGCCAAGCACAAGGAAGAGATAGATTGAAACATGTAACATACATGTTATGTGTATATATATGTATATATGTATAACTATATATACATAACATATATATTTACATATCCCTACCACTAACAAATATATAATCATGCATGAAACATAATACTTTATTTCAAACATATTAAACTTAGCATTTAAGGTAAGATCTTAGAAAGATAATCAAAGGTAATATTCATCTTTTATATTACATTCCATTTTACTGTTTTAAAAGCATCAGTAGTACCTTGATCAAGTTTGTTTTCTCACCATACGCCTCCACGGAAAATCCAGACACGTATTTCTGCAATTCCTATTTTTCAGCTAAGGAATTGATAGTTGAAAAAGGTCAGTCTGATTTGCTGGCAACATGTCCAAATAGGAACAGCTCCAGTCTGCAACTCCCAGCGAAATCAGTGCAGAAGCCGGGTGATTTCTGCATTACCAAATGAAGTACCTGGTTCATCTCACTGGGACTGGTTGGGCAGTGGGTACAGCCCAAGGACCTGAGCTGAAGAAGGGTAGAGCGTCACTTCACCTAGGAAGTGCAAGGAGTGGGAGAACTCCCTCTCCTAGCCAACAGAAGCCATTAGGGACTGTACCATGCACTCTGGCCCAGACACTGCACTTTTCCCACGGCCTTCACGACCCACAGACCAGGAGATTGCTTCCAGTGCCTACAACACCAGGGCCCTGGGTTTCTAGCACAAAATTGGGCGGCCATTTGGGCAGACACTGAGCTAGCCACAGCAGTTTTCTTCATACTCCAGTGGCACCTGGAATGCCAGCAAGACAGAATCGCTCACACCCCTTGGAAAGGGGACTGAAGCCAGGGAGCCAATCGGTCTGGCTTGGCAGGTCCCACCCCCACGGAGCACAGCAACCTAAGATCCACTGGCTTGAAATTCTCATGCCAGCACAGCAGTCTAAGCGTGACCTGGGACACTCAAGATTGGTGGGGGGGAAGGGTATCTGCCATTGCTGAGGCTTGAGTAGGCAGTTTTACCCTCACAGTGAAAACAAAGCTCCAGGAAGTTCAAACTATGTGAAGCCCACCGCAGCTCAGCAAGGCCACTGAAACAAAACTGCCTCTCTAGATTCCCTCCTCTCTGGCCAGGGCATCTCTTAAAAAAAGGCAGCAGCCCCAGTCAGGAACTTATAGATAAAACCACCACTTCCCTGGGACAGAGCACCTGGGGGAAGGTGTGGTGGTGGGTGCAGCTTCAGTGGACTTAAACATACCTACCTGGCAGCTCTAAAGAGAGCAGCGAATCTCCCAGCACAGCATTCGAGCTTTGAGAAGGGACAGCCTGCCTCCTGAAGTGGGTCCCTGACCCCCCATGTATACTGACTGGAAGACATCTCCCAGTAGGGGCTGACAGACACCTCATACAGGAGAGCTTTGGCTGGCATCTGGCAGGTGCCCCTCTGGGACAAAGCTTCCAGAGGAAAAAACAGCCAGTAATCTTTGCAGTTCTGCAGCCTCTGCCAATGATATCCAGGAAAACAGGGTCTGGAGTGGACCTCCAGTAAACTCCAGCAGACCTTCAGCAGAGGGGCCTCACTCTTAGAAGGAAAACTAACAAAAAAGGAACAGTATCAACATCAATAAAAAGGACGTCCACTCAGAGACACCATCTGAAGGTCACTGACTTCAAAGACCCAAGGTAGAGAACTCCACAAAGATGGGGAGAAAACAGCTTGAAAAGGTTGAAAAGCCAAAAACCAGAATGCCTCTTCTCCTCCAAAGGATCAGAACTCCTTGCCAGCAAGGGAACAAAACTGGACAAAGAAGGAGTTCAATGAATTGACAGAAGTAGGCTTCAGGAGGTAATAACAAACTCCTCCAAGCTAAAGAAGCACGTTCTAATCCAATGCAAGGAAGCTAAGAAACCTTGAAAAAGGTTAGACTAATTGCTAACTAGAATAACCAGTTTATAGAAGAACATATATGACCTGATGGAGATTTAAAACACAGCACAAGAACTTTGTGAAGCATACACAAGTATCAATAGTCGAATCGATCAAGCAGAAGAAAGGACATCAGAGATTGAAGATTAACTCAATGAAATAAAGCAAAAAGACATAGAGGAAAAAGAGTGAAAAGAAATGAACAAAGCCTCCAAGAAATATGCTACTATGTGAAAAGACCAAATCGACGTCTGATTGGTGTGCCTGAAAGTGATGGGGAGAATGGAACCAAGTTGGAAACACTCTTCAGGGTATTATCCAGGAGAACTTCCACAACCTAGCAAGGCAGGCCAACATTCAAATTCAGGAAATATAAGGATCATTACAAAGATACTCCGTGAGAACAGAAACCCCAAGACACATAATCAACAGACTTACAAGGTTGAAATGAAGGAAAAAATGTTAAGAGCAGCCAGAGAGAAAGGTCAGGTTACCCACAAAGGGAAGCTCATCAGAAAAACAGCAGATCTCTCTACAGAAACCCTACAAGCCAGAAGAAAGCAGGGGTCAATATTCAACATTCGTAAAAGAATTTTCAACCCAGAATTTCATATCCAGCCAAACTAAGCTTCATAGGTGAAGGACAAATAAAATCCTTTACAGACAAACAAATGCTGAGAGATTCTGTCACCACCAGGCCTGCCCTATAAGAGGTCCTGAAGGAAGTACTAAACATGGAAAGGAACAACTGGTACCACCCACTGCAAAAACATGCCAAATTGTAAAGACAATCAACACTATGAAGAAACTGCATCAACTAATGGGCAAAATAACCAGCTAACATCATAATGGCAGGATCAAATTCACACATAACAATCTTAACCTCAAATGTAAACGGACTAAATGCCCCAATTAAAAGACACAACTGGCAAAATGGATAAAGAGTCAAGACCCATCAGTGTGCTGCATGCAGGAGACCCATCTCACATGCAAAGACACACATAGGCTCAAAATAAAGGGATGGAGGAATATTTACCAAGCAAATGGAAAGCAAAAGAAAAAAGCAGGGATTGTAACCATGGTCTCTGATAAAACAGACTTTAAACCAACAAAGATTAAAAGAGGCAAAGAAGAGCATTACATAATGTTAAAAAGATGCAACAAGAAGAACTAACTATCCCAAATATATATGCACCCAATACAGGAGGAACCACATTCATAAAGCAAGTCCTTAGAGACATACAAAGAGACTTAGACTCCCACACAGTAATAATGGGAGACTTTAACACCCCACTGTCAATATTAGACAGATCAACAAGACAGAAGGTTAACAAGGATATCCAGGACTTGAACTCAGCTCTGCACCAAGTGGACCTAATAGACATCTACAGAACTCTCCACCCTAAATCAACAGAATACACATTCCTCTGAGTACCACATCACACTTATTCCAAAATTGACCACATAGTTGGAAGTAAAGCACTCCTCAGCAAACGTAAAAGAACAGGAATCACAACAAACTGTCTCTCGGACCACAGTGCAATCAAATTAGAAGTCAGGATTAAGAAACTCACTCAAAACTGCACAACTATATGGAAACTGAACAACATGCTCCTGAAGGACTAATTGGTAAATAACGAAATAAAGGCAGAAATAAAGATGTTCTTTGAAACCAATGAGAACAAACACACAACATACCAAAATCTCTGGGACAATTTAAAGCAATGTGTAGAGGGAAATTTATGGCACTAAATGCCCATGAGAGAAAGCACAAAAGATCTAAAATCTACACCCTAACATCTCAACTAAAAGAACTAGAGAAGCAAGAGCAAACACATTCAAAAGCTAGCAGAAGGCAAGAAATAACTAAGATCAGAGCAAAACTGAAAGAGACACAGAAACAAAAAACCCTTCAAAAAATCAATGAACCCAGGGGCTGGTTTTTTGAAAAGATCAACAAAATTGATAGATCGCTGGCCAGACTAATAAAAAGAAAAGAGAGAAGAATCAAATAGATGCAATAAAAAAATGATAAAGGGGATATCACCACTGATCCCACAGAAATACAAACTACCATCACAGAATACTATGAAATCTCTTCACAAACAAATTAGAAAATCTAAAAGAAATGGATAAATTCCTGGACACATACACCCTCCCAAGACTAAACCAGGAAGAAGTTGAATCTCAATAACAGGCTCTAAAACTGAGGCAATACTTAATAGCCTACCAACCAAAAAAAGTCCAGGACCAGACAGATTCACAGCCAAATTCTATCAGAGGTACAAAAAGGAGCTGTTACCACTCCTTCTGAAACTATTCCAATCAATAGAAAAAAAGGGAATCCTCCCTAACTCATTTTGTGAGGCCAGAATCATCCTGATACCAAAGCCTGGCAGAGACACAACAACAAAAAAGAATTTTAGACCAATATCCCTGATGAACATCGATGCGAAAATGCTCAATAAAATACTGGCAAACTGAATTGAGCAACACATCAAAAAGCTTATCCACTATGATCAAGTGGGCTTCATCCCTGGGATGCAAGCCTGGTTCAACATATGCAAATCAATAAATGTAATCCATCTCATAAACAGAACCATCAACAAAAACCACATGATTATCTCAATAGATGCAGAAAAGGCCTTCAACAAAATGCAACAGCTCTTCATGCTAAAACCTCTCCATAAACTAGGTATTGATGGAATGTATCTCAAAATAATAAGAGTTATTTATGACAAACCCACAGCCAATATCATACTGAATGGGCAAAAACTGGAAGCATTCCCTTTGAAAACAAGCACAAGACAGGGATCCTCTCTCTCACCACTCCTATTCAACATAGTGTTGGAATTACTGGCCAGAGCAATCAGGCAAGAGAAAGAAATAAAGGGTATTCAATTAGGAAAAGAGGAAGTCAAACTGTACCTATTTGCAGATGACGATTGTATATTTAGAAAACCCCATTGTCTCAGCCCAAAATCTCCTTAACCTGATAAGTAACTTCAGCAAAGTCTCAGGATACAAAACCAATGTGCAAAAATCACAAGCAATCTTATACACTAATAATAGAGAGCCAAATCATGAGTGAACTCCCATTCACAATTGCTACAAAGAGAATTAAATATCGAGGAATCCAGCTTACAAGGGATGTGAAGGACCTCTTCAAGGAGAACTACAAATCACTGCTCAACGAAATAAAAGAGGATGCAAACAAATGGAAGAACATTCCATGCTCATGTATAGGAAGAATCAATATTGTGAAAATGGCCACACTGCCCAAGGTAATTTATAGATTCAATGCCATCCCCATCAAGCTACCAATGACTTTCTTCATAGAATTGGAAAAATCTACTTTAAAGTTCATATGAAACCAAAAAAGAGCCCGCATTGCCAAGACAATCCTAAGCAAAACGAACAAAGCTGGAGGCATCATGCTACCTGACTTCAAACTATACTACAAGGCTTCAGTAACCAAAACAGCATGGTACTGGTACCAAAACAGATATATAAACCAATGGAACAGAACAGAGGCCTCAGAAATAACACCACACATCTACAACCATCGGATCTTTGACAAACCTGACAAAAACGAGAAATGGGGAAAGGATTCCCTGTTTCATAAATGGTGCTGGGAAAATTGCCTAGCCATATGGAGAAAGCTGAAACTGGATCCCCTCCTGATACCTTATACAAAAATTAATTCAGGATGGATTAAAGATTTAAATGTTAGACCTAAAACCATTAAAAGCCTAGAAGAAAACCTAGGCAATACCATTCAGGACAGAGGCATGGGCAAGGACTTCATGACTAAAACACCAAAAGCAATGGCAACAAAAGCCAAAATTGACAAATGGGATCTAATTAAACTAAAGAACTTCTGCATAGCAAAAGAAACTACCATCAGAGTAAATAGGCAACCTACAGAATGGGAGAACATTTTTGCAATCTATCCATCTGCCAAAGGACTAATACCAAAACTCTGCAAAGAACTTAAATTTACAAGGAAAAAAAAAAAAAAACATCAAAAAGTGGACAAAGGATATGAACAGACACTTCTCAAAAGAAGACATTTATGCAGCCAACAGACATATGAAAAAATACTCATCATCACTGGATATCAGAGAAATGCAAATCAAAACCACAATGGGACACCATCTCACACCAGTTAGAATGGCGATCATTAAAAAGTCAGGAAACAACAGATGCTAGAGAGGATGTGGAGAAATAGCAATGCTTTTATACTGTTGGTGGAACTGTAAACTAGTTCAACCATTGTGGAAGACAGTGTGATGATTCCTCAAGGATCTAGAGCTAGAAATACCATTTGACCCAGTGATCCCATTACTACGTATATGCCCAAAGGATTATAAATCATGCTACTATAAAGACACATGCACACGTATGTTTATTGCAGCACTATTCACAATAGCAAAGACTTGGAACCAACCCACATGTCCATCAATGATAGACTGGATTAAGAAAATGTGGCACATACACACCATGGAATACTATGCAGCCATAAAAAAGGAGTTCGTGTCATTTGCAGGGACATGGATGAAGCTGGAAACCATCATTCTGAGCAAACTATCACAAGGACAGAAAACCAAACACCACATGTTCTCACTCATAGGTGAGAACTGAACAATGAGAACACTTGGGCACAGGGCGGAGAACATCACACCCTGGGGCCTGTCATGGAGTGGAGACCAGGGGGAGCGATAGCATTAGGAGAAATACCTTAATGTAAATGACGAGTTAATGGGTGCAGCAAACCAATATGGCATACATATACCTATGTAACAAACCTGCGCATTGTGCACATGTACCCTAGAACTTAAAGTATAATAAATACATTAATTAATTAATTAATTAAAAAAGAAAACTTACAATCATGGTGGAAGGGGAAGAAGGCACATTTTCACATGGTGGAGCAGGAGATACAGTGAGAGCTGGAGGAAGTGCTACATACTTTTACAACAACCAGATCTCATGAGATCTCACTCACTATCATGAGAACAGCATGCGGTAAAGCTGCTCCCATGATTCAATCACCTCCCACTAGACCCCTCCTGCAACACTGTAGATTACAATTCAACATGAGATTTGGGTGGGGTCACAGAGCCAAATAATTACATTCTCCTCTGGCCCCTCTCAAATCTCATGTCCTTCTCACATCTCAAAAGACAATCATGCCTTTCCAACAGTCCCCGAAAATGTTAACTCATTCCAGCATTAACTCAAAGGTCCAAGTCCAAAGTGTCATCTGAGACAAGGCAAGTCCCTTCCACCTGTGAGCCTGTAAAATGAAAAACAAATTAGTTACTTCCAAGACACAATGGGGATACAGGCACTGGATAAATGCTCCCATTCCAAAAGGTGGAAATCAGCCAAAACAAAGGGGCTACAGGTCCAATGCAAGTCCAAAACCCAACAGGGCAGTCATTAAATCTTAAAGCCCCAAAATAATCTCCTTTGACTCTATGTCTCACATCCAGGCCACACTAACATGTGGGGTGGGCTCCCAAAGCCTTAGGCAGCTCTGCCTCCGTAGCTTTGCATGGTACAGCCTCCTTGGCTGCTTTCATGGGCTGGCACTGAGTTCCTGCAGCTTTTCCAGGTGCATAGTGCAAGCTGTCAGTGGATCTATAATTCTGAGGTCTGGAGAACAGAGGCCCTTTTCTCAGAGCTCCACTAGGCAGCCCCGGAAGAAACTCTGTGTGAATACTCCAATCCCACATTTCCCCTTCACCCTTCCCTAGTAGAGGTTCCCCATGAGGAATCCACCCCTGCAGCAGACTTCTGCCTGGAAATCCAGGCATTTCCATACATCCTCTGAAACTTAGACAGAATCTCCCAAGCTTCAACTCTTGCCCTCTGCCAATCCACAGGCTTAACACCACATGGAGGCTGCCGAGGTTTGGGACTTGCACCCTCTGAAGCAATGGCCTGAGCTGTATTTTGGCACCTTTTAGACGCAGCTGGAGCTGGAGTCACCAAGATGCAGGGCACTGTCCTGAGATGTCCTGAGGCTGTACAGAGCAGCGACGCCCTGGCCTACAAAATCATTTTTCCCTCCTAGACCCCAGGCCTATAAAGGGAGGGGCTGCTGTGAAGGTCTCTGAAATGCCTTGGCAGCACTTTCTCCATTGTCTTGGCTATTAACATTTGGCTCCTCTTTACTTATGCAAGTTTCTGCAGCAGGCTTGAATTCTTCCCCAGAAAATGGGTTTTTCTTTTTTACCATACAATCACACTGCAAATTTTCCAAACATCTACGCTCTGCTTCCTTTTTAAATATGAGTTCCAGGCTGGGCATGGTGGCTCATGCCTATAATCTCAGCACAATGGGAGGCCAAGGTGGGCAGATTGCCTAAGGTCAGGAGTTCGAGACCAGTCTGGCCAACATGGTGAAACCCTGTCTCTACTAACATTACAAAAAAATTAGCCAGGAGTGGTGGCATGTACTCATAATCCCAGCTACTCAGGAGGCTGAGGTAGGGGAATTGTTTGAACCGGGGAGGTGGAGGTTGCAGTGAGCCGAGATCACACCATTGCACTCCAGCCTGGTTGACAGAGACAGGCTTCCTCTCAAAAAATATATATGTATATATATGTTCCAGTTTCAGATAATCTCTTTGTGCATGCATATGGGTGTATGCTGTTAGAAGTAGCCAGGTCCTTGGCCGGGCGCGGTGGCTCAAGCCTGTAATCCCAGCACTTTGGGAGGCCGAGACGGGCGGATCACGAGGTCAGGAGATCGAGACCATCCTGGCTAAGACCGTGAAACCCCGTCTCTACTAAAAATACAAAAAACTAGCCGGGCGAGGTGGCGGGCGCCTGTAGTCCCAGCTACTCCGGAGGCTGAGGCAGGAGAATGGCGTAAACCCGGGAGGCGGAGCTTGCAGTGAGCTGAGATCCGGCCACTGCACTCCAGCCCAGGCTACAGAGCAAGACTCCGTCTCAAAAAAAAAAAAAAAAAAAAAAAAAAAAAAGAAGTAGCCAGGTCCCTTCTTGAATGCTTTGCTGCTTAGAAACTTCTTATCTCCAGCTCCTAGTAAGTTCCTCATCTCCAGTTGAGAACTCCTCAGCCTGGACTTCATTGTCCATATCACTATCAGCATTTTGGTCACAACCATTCAACAAGTCTGTAGAATGTTCCAAACTTTCCTTCATCTTCCTGTCTTCTTCTAAGCCTTCCAAACTGTTCCAACTTCTGTTCATTACCCAGTTCTGAAGGTGCTTCCACATGTTCAGGTATCTTTGTAGCAATGCCCCACTTCTCTGGTATCAATTTTCTGTGTTAGTCCATCCTCACATTAACATAAAGAACTACCTGAGGCTGGGTGTGGTGGCTCACGCCTGTAATCCCAGCACTTTGGGAGGCCGAGGCAGGTGGATCATGAGGTCAGGACTTCAAGACCACCCCAGCTAACACAGTGAAACCCCGTCTCTACTAAAAATACAAAAATTAGCCAGGCATGGTGGCGGGTGCTGGTAGTCCCAGCTACTTGGGAGGCTGAGACAGGAGAATCACTAGAACCTGGTAGTCAGAGGTTATAGTGAGCCAAGATTGTGCCACTGCATTCCAGCCTGGGTGACACTGTATCTCAAAAACAAACAAACAAACAAAAAAACAAAAACTACCTGAGACAGGTTAATTTATAAAGAACTACCTGAGACTGGGTAATTTATGAAGACAAGAGGTTAAGCTAACTCATAGTTCCACAGGCTGTACCAGAAGCATGGCTGGGGAGGCCTCAGGAAACTTACAATCACGGCAGAAGGGGAAACAGGCACATCTTCACATTGTGGAGCAGGAGACAGAAAAAGAGATGGGGGAGGTGCTACATACTTTTACAACAATGAGATCTCATAAGAACTCACTAAATGAGAACAGCAAGGGTGAAGTCAGTCTCTATGATTTAATCACCACCCACCAGGCCCCTCCTCCAACACTGGAGATTACAATTTGACATGAGATTTGGGTAGTGACACAGAGCAAAAGTGCACCCATGTTCATCAGAGCATTAATCACAATAGCCAAAATATGTATATATATTATTTAGCCTTAACAAAGAACGAAATTCATGAAAAATAATAATACTAATATACTAAACATAAATATATGTGAATATATTTATATATTACATATTCTCTTATATACATTATTCTATATATCATAAATATATATTTATATTATAATTATATATAACATAATTGTAATATATTACATATATTTATAACATATAATATATATTTATAAATAAAAAATAATACAATTAAAAATAATACATAATAAAAACAAATTTTTTAAAAAGAAGGAAATCCTGCCATTTGCCACAACATGGATAAACCTAGAGGACATTATGCTAAGTGAATAGTGAATGAAACAAATCAGACACGTATAGAAAATACTGCACGGTTTCATTTATACATGGAAACTTAAAAAAAAAACTCGAATACATAGAAATAGAGAGTAGAAAGGTGGTTGCCAAAGGTGAGCAGGGGGGGAGATGGAGAGATGGAGGTGAAAGAGTACAAAATTTCAGTTATGTAAGATAAATAACCCTAGAGATATAAAGTACAGCATGAGGAATACAGTTAATAATACATATTGTATTGTATACCGGAAATTCGCAAAAAGAGTAGGTTTTAGGTACTTTACCACATACAAACAAAGGTAACTGGCTGGGTGCAGTGGCTCACGCCTCTAATTCCAGTACTTTGGGAGGCTGAGGCAGGAGGATTGCTTGAGTCCATGAGTTCGAGACCAGCCTGGCAACCTAGTGAGACCCTCATCTGTACAAAAAATAAATTTAAAAAAAAATAGCCAAGCGTAGACATGCTTGTAGTTCTAGCTACTTGGGAGGCTGAGGTGGGAGGATCACTTGAGCCCAGGAGATAGATGTTGCCGTGAACCATGATCAGGCCACTGCACTTGTTAATTTGCTTGGCTGAATTCATTTCACTACGAACATGTATATGAAAACATTATGTTGTACACCTTAAATATATAAAATTTAAAATATATACATAATAGAAGAATTTAAAATTTTCCCTTGCTGTTACAGGTAAAGAAGTTAATAAATTGTTTTTCTTCCTCTTTTCCAACAGGAGAAACAAAATAAATAAAATTGAAATCTTGCCCTGTTAAGTCAAAAGACTAGAGGAAATCCAATTTAGAGCCCTGAAAGTCAGTTTTAATAAGGAAATTATGCCACCTCGTGGTAATTTAGTATATTGCCAAATATAACCGTTTTCAGGATACAGTTATTACTAAATTTTGAGATTGTTCTCCAGCTTGTAAGTAGAGGGCCTCTTACGATATCATGTCAACTTACTTGACACAAAGAAAAGTGCTGCCTATTAAATGAGATAGTTATCATCTGATATTCGACGAACTTGACAAAAACAAGCAATGGAGAAAGGATTCACTAATAAATGGTACTGGGACAACTGGCTAATCATATGCAGAAAATTGAAACTGGATTCCTTTCTTACACCTTATACAAAAATTAACTCAAGATCAATTAAAGATTTAAGTGTAAAACCCAAAACTATAAAAATTCTAGAAGAAAATCGAGGACATCAGCACAGGCAAAGACTTCATCATGAAAATGCCAAAAGCAATTGCAACAAAGGCAAAAACTGACAAATGGGACCTAATTAAATTAAGGAGTTTCTGCACAGCAAAAGAAACCATCATCAGAGTGAAAAGACAACCTACAGAATGGGAGAAAATTTTGCAATCTATCCATCTTACAAAAGTCTAATATCCAGAGGCTACAAAGGACTTAAACAAATTTACAAGAAAAAAATAAACAATCCCATTAAAAAGTCGGCAAAGGACATGAACAGACACTTCTCAAAAGAAGACATTCATGTGCCCAACCAACATATGAAAAAAAGCTCAGCATCACTGATCATTAGAGAAATGCAAATCAAAACCACAATGAGATACCACCTCACACCAGTCAGAATGGCAATAATTAGAAAGTCAAAAATCAACAGATGCTGGTGAAGTTGCAGAGAAAAAAGAACACTTTTACACTGCTGATGAGAGTATAAATTAGTTCAACCATTGTGGAAGACAGTCTGGTGATTCCTCAAAGATCTAGAAGCAGAAATAACATTTGACCCAGCAATCTCATTACTGGGTATATACCCAGAGGAATAAAAATCATTCTGTTATAAAGATACATGCACATGTATGTTCACTGCAGCACTCTTCACAATAGCAAAGACATGGAATCAACCCAAATGCCCATCAATGATAGACTGGATAAAGAAAATGTGGTACCTACACATCATGGAATACTATGCAGCCATAAAAAGAAATGAGTTTACAAGTGAGAGCTGAACGATGAGAGCACAGAGACACATGGGGAGAACAACACACACTGGGGCCTGTTGGGGCCAGGGGGAGCATCAGGAAGAATAGCTAATGTTTGCTGGGCTTAATATCCAGGCGATGGATTGCTCTGTGTAGCAAATCACCATAGCACACATTTACCTATGTAACAAACCTGCACATCCTGTACATGTACCATGGAACTTAAAAGTTGAAGAAAAAAATAAATGAGATGGTTATAATGAATACATAAAATGTTTATATATAATGAACCACTACTATCAATAACAGAAAATCATCTGAGTTGGCTGATTCCAAAATAAGGGTTGTTCCCAACTGAAACATTGTAATTCTACGTTTGGAGTTAAATTTTTATACTGGCTGCAGAGAGAGACTGAAGTCACTAACAAAATTTTTACCTTCATTGTTCAGTGGAAAACAAAAGGTCTGAAGGACACTTCAGAAGCCAAGCTCACCAATGAAGCCATTTAACTGGGCCCTGGTCCAAACCTGCCCAGGCCCAAGTGAGATCCTTGCAGGCACAGTAACGACAAGAAGATTATTAGTGCTGGGTGGGGCGGGGTTGGGGTGGGGGCAGTTGGTGCAGAATACTGTCTTAGCTGGAGGCCTAAACAGGTGGTTAATAGGTTATTCAGCTAAAAATTGCTCCAAGGTAATTTTTTTTAAAGCAAAAAGATCTAAAACAAAGTTGCAGAGAACAAGTAAAAACCAAGCAGTAACTAGTAACAGTGAAAATCTGGCAAAAAATGGCACAATCTTTATCACATCTGTTGATGAAAAGAGTCAAACTCTGTAAATTATTTGAAGAGATTAATTCTGAGCCAAATATGAGGGACCATGCCCCTGTGACACAGCCATCAAGATGTCCTAAGAACATGTTCCCAAGGTGGTCAGGGTGCAGCTTGGTTTTATACATTTTAGGGAGACATGGGACTTTAATCAAATACTTTCAAGAAATATACTGGTTTGGTCCAGAAAAGTAGGACAACTCAAAGTGGTGGGGGCAGTGGGTCAGAGCTTCCAGCTTATAGGTAGTTTAAAAATGTTCTGGTTGACAATTGGTTGAGTTTATCTAAAGACCTGAGATCAATAGAAAGGAATGTCTGGGTTAAGATAAAGGACTGTGGAGACCAAAATTCTTATTTGCAGAGGAAGCCTTCAGGTAGTAAAAGGAATAGGTCATAATATGTTTCTTATCAGACTTAAAGTCTGTGCTGATGTTAATGCTGGACAGGTATAATGAGGCATGTCCTACCCCCACTTCCTGTCATGGCCTGAACCAGTCTTTCAGGTTAAGTTTTAAGAGTGGCCTAGCTGAAGAGGAAGTCCATTTAGATGGTTGGGGGGCCTCAGAATTTTGTTTCTGGTTTACATATCATTCCCTTAACATAAAAATAAAAGCAACTATTAGAAAAGAGATCAATGACTTATGCTGTTATTTAATAGACATTAATTTTTGAAGCAGAAAAGCATATTGGTTGGCTAACTTGAACTCTCACATGAAGTTTTACTAAAAAGATTTAGTATAAGTCATGTGCTTTGAACAGTGCAGAGTAGTACAATACACTATGCATACATGGTACCAATTATCATCAGACTATCACTATAGTATGTTTTTCTTGTTGTCTACAAGCTTGCCTCTGACAAAAAAAACAAACAAACAAAAACACCAGCATAACTCACAAAATGCTGAGTAAAACAAAACCAAACTACTGCCCTTTGGATGATTATAACAGCATGTGATTCAAAATGCTGATTCATATCTCAGTAACAAATCTGAAAAGGATGAAAATACTAACCATTATGACAATCACGAAACATTAATGAAAAAGGTGATATTTAAATTAAGCATTAAATAATAGGTTGGGTTGCCAAAATAATGCACATTGCTTCCAAAGACCATTTCAAATATCTCCAACTGGTTTTCTATTTCCTTGCATTTCAGAATCACAATTTAACTCTGAGAAATAATTCTGGAGGGTAGTTTGCATAAACACTTCACTTCTCTCTGTACCCATAACCTTTGTCATATAACTTTGCAGTGTCCTCCAACCATGATTCTGGGCTTGCCCTTGTGACTTCCTTTAGCCATAGGATATTAGCTGGGATGCAAGTAGAGGCTTGAAAAGTACTCCCTCAATTTCACTTACTTTTGTGTCTCTGCCTTTGTTACGAGAAGAGCATGTCTGAGCTAGCTCTTTAGTGGCAGAAGGATGAGAAAACCTTCTCAGCAGTCTCCTCAACCCCACTGAGTCTAAATCAACTGACTACCAGCTGGCCACAGATGTGAGTCCAGCCAAGGCCAGCTGAGCCAATCACTCAAGCCCTGCCTAGACCAGCTGTCCACAGCCAACTCACAAACTCAGAATAAGCATTTTAAGCCACTGAGCTTTGAGGGTGGTTTTGTATCTGGCAATATCAAACTAGTAAATTCCATAATTACCATCGCAGGGTGTTTTGCTTATTTTATTCTTGTCCCAACTTCTTGGTCAAAAAATGACTTTTATTCTGATTTATAAAATATGTCTTACTTTCTGATTTGTAAAATATGTCTTACTTTCCCTCCCAATATCTTATTTTAAATGACAAAATAAATATAAAAATTAATCTATAGCAGCATCAAAAATCCAGGAGCTGAATAACAGACCATAAAATTGAGAAACTCCTAGAAGACTAAGTATACAGAAATAAATTGCCAACAAAATACAACCAACTTAAATTCAAAACATCAGATATGAAAAGAGATTTATTTTAAAAATAAGAGTTTAGAAAGGTGTGGTGGCTCACTCCTGTAATCTTAACACTTTGGGAGGCCAAGGCAGGCAGATCACTTAAGCCCAGGAATTTAAGACCAGCCTGGAAAACATGGCAAAACCCCCTCTTTACAAAAAATACTTTAAAAAATAGCTGGGTATGGTGGCACACACCTATAGTCCCAGTTACTCGGGAGGCTGAGGTGGAGGATCTCTTGCCCAGGAAGTGGAGGTTTCAGTGAGCCAAGATGGTGCCACTGCACTCCAGCCGGGGTGACAGAGCAAGACTCTTGTCTTAAAAAGAAAGGAAGATTCTAGTTGGGCATAGTGGCACATGCCTGTGGTCCCAGCTACTCGGGAAGGATCACTTGAGCCCAGGAGGTCGAGACTGCAGTAGGCCATGATCATAGCACTGTACTCCAGCCTGGGCAAGACAGCAAAACCCAGTCTAAAATAACATAACATAACATAACATAACATAACATAATAAAATAAAAACTGGACTCCTAAATTTAAATATATTTGTTTATGCATGATGCTCTACTATCACTGTTGTGGTTCAAATATACCTTCAAGGTCCTCTGACCATAATTCCAATCTGGGGACAGGTGGAAAATAGGTATAACTTTATGATGACAAAGGCTGGCTAAGCAGAAAAAAATATAGCATGTCTTAAGAGGGAGACAGTTCTAAGTGTCAAAGACTACAGGTACAAGTCCTATTATCATAGATAGTTGTGTGATAACCTTCCTGTGAGTATCTTCTTGTCAGCCTCCCCCATCTCCAACTGAATCTTTGACAGTCAACTTCCAGGCAAAGGTACAAATAAGACCCACAGACAGGTTCTTCCTACTATATGATATAGCAGTGTACCTCGAATTAGACTAACTGAAAAGTGAGGGCACAATTCTCCAGACTGTGAGCCTTCTGACAGCAACTATAAGTTTTGAGTTTCCCAAAATCACCCTGAGATTCAATAATTTTCTTGCAAGATTCATAGTACTGAAAGCTTGTCTCAGTAACCAGCCAAAAGAAGAGATGTATCAGGTGGAGTTGTGGAGGGGTCCAAACGAAACAGGAGAGTTCCTTGACCCCTCTCTCAGGACGTGCAACAGGGGTGGGGCTCATGTTTGGTAACTGCTGCTGCTGCTCAAATCCTTGACAGGAGTGGGAGCATGCAGACAGGCAGGTGGAGTACCTAGGGTGAGTGCTTTGGGCTCCGGCCCCATACTAGTCTCTAGGGGTGGGGGCCTGTGGCCCCAGTGTTACAATGCGCTTTTAGCCTTGCCTTCCTCAGATGGCTTAAGTGTTAACCTGTTCAATATGGGCCCTCTGCCTTTTCACAAGGGCAGAGGGCCATTGTGACAGCTTTCTGCATCCTGAACTCTTGCCCAGTGTCCTTAAAGAATTGGGTCACACACGAGCTTGATGGATGAATGCGGAGGTTTTAATGAGTGGTGGAGGTGGTTCTCACCGGGATAGATGGGGAGCTGGAAGTGGGGATGGAGTGGGAAGATGATCTTCCCCTGGAGTTTGGTCATCCAGCAGCTGAACGCCTCTCGGACCACCCCCAGCCGAACTCCTCTTGGTGTTCAGACATTCCTTCTCTTCTTTCTCTGTTGCGCCATTCTCCCACTTGGCACGTTGTCTCTGTCTCCTCATCTGCTTCTGGAGCCTGTGGCTCGGGGTTTATTTGGGTACAGGATACGGAGCCATGGCAAACCAAAAGGCAACTTTTGGGGCACAAAAACAGAAGTGCCTGTTCTCAGTTAGGGCCATAGGTCTCCAGGCTTGAGAATGGGGCCTTTGCTGGGGAAACACCTTCTTCTATCCAGTATTTCCGTCTCCTGTCCGCATCACAAATGCTGAGCTTTCTGTTAACCTCTACCCGTGGATCTATAGCCAGTGGTACTTCCTCCCAGCCACAGTGGGCTACAATACCTACATAAGGCAAAGCTCACCTTACTGTGTCCAGGAGTTTTATTCAGGCTTAATGATTGATTCATTGGCCACAGGTTGAATGTAGGCATCAGCTCTCCCTGCTTCCCAGGTCAGGCTGACATCATGGGGGCCCATCATTACACACCTTATTTTGAGATAGGGTGGCACTCTGTCATCCAGGCTAGAGTACAGTGGAGCCATCATAACTCACTACAGCCTCAACCTCCTGGGCTCAAGCAATCCTCCCAACACAGCCTCCCAAGTAGCTGGGATCACAGGCACACGCTGCCATGCCTGGCTGATTTTTTTAAATTATTATTTGTAGAGATGGGGTCTCATCACATTAGCCAAGTTGGTCTCCAACTCGTGAGCTCAAGTTATCCTCCCACCTCAGCCTCCCAAAGTGCTGGAATTAGGGGCATAAACCACAGCACTCAGACCATGAACCACCTTATTAACACTAACTAGCCTTGTCCTCTGAGGGGCCCACAAAGACATTCCTATCACTTACGAAATTTCAATAGCTTAAAGATTACATCCTAGTTGCCAAGACAAAGGCCAGGTCTCTCCTCCGATGAGGCCAGATTCTTTATTAAGAAGAAACTTCTCTGTTGACCAGAAAAGGTTCTGTGATTCTTATGGGGAAGTAGGGTAAATATATGGTAAACAAAAAGGCCAATATAACGATCTGCAGTCATGAGTTCAGGAATACCCTTGTTATCTATAACAATGTGATAATAATGTAAGGAAGAAAAAATAATTTTCTCTACCATTCATAGTTCTTTACTGGGATTCCCTGTAACAATATATAGGTTAACTAGAGAAAAACTTTATTAGCATGTATATTTTCATATACACAAGAAAGACATGTAAGGAATAAGTAATTTTTTAGAGTACAGAAAAAAGTGTGCGGAAAAAGCCTGGTTAAGATGAGACCCAGGAAAAGCACCTTACACAAAGGTAAGATTTGTTATGTGAGTGCACCTTCTCCATTTAGTCATCCCTCTCTTCTTTGTGCAAAGAAGATATCCTTACTGAGGAAAGATCACCTCGGCCATCAAGACCATCTGGAGGTAAAGCCCCTTATCTGAGGAATTCAAAAAGTAATTACACTTCCCTATTATCTTGTGAAAGGAAAATAAATCTCAGGACCCCAAAATCACAAAGCCAAGGGAAAAGTCAAGCTGGGAACTACATCAGGCAAACCTGACTCCCATTTTATTCCAAAATTAGCTAGCTAAAAAGATAAAAGAGCTACATACCTGGCTCACAATTTGCCCACAAGGAAATTCCTTGTGGGCCTCAAGATCTCTACCCTAAAGGAGATCTGTTGAATTTCACTCTGACAATAAACTGATAGCTTGTCTTCACAGGTGCAGCACAGAAAGTCATCCCTCTGCTACCTGAGACAAATGCATATCTGATTGCTCCTCTGCGCTATTGTTCATGTAAAAATACAGATTCATTGAGCCATACTAAATTGTGTATTCAGTGGAAGGCTGGTCAAGGACTCAAAAGAATGCAACCTTTTGTGTTATTTACTTATGACCTGGAAGGCCCCCCATGTCCTCCCCTTTCAAGTTGTCCCACCTTACCCCACCAAACCAATGTACACTTTACACATATTGATTGATGATACATATATATGTATCAAATGTATAAAAGCAAGCTGTAACCCAAACACTTTGGGCACATGTCATTAGGACCTCCTGAGGCTGAGTCACAGGTGCATCCTTAACGCTGGCCAAATAAACTTTCTAAATTGGTTGAGACCCATCTCAGATATTTTGGGTGCACAATCTAAAGCACGCTTGTCTAGGCCACAGTTCACAGGCTGCATGAGGCCTAGGACAGCTTTGGATGCAGCCCAACACAAATTCATGAGCTTTCTTAAAACACTGTAAGAGTTTATGATTTTTTTATTTTTTTATTTTTTAGCTAATCAGCTATCATTAGTGTTACTGTATTTTATGTGTGGCCCAACACAATTCTTCTTTCAATGTGGCCCAAGGCAGGCAAAATGTTGTACAACCCAAACTGAATATCCGTTATTTTTTTCTTTTGCCTGATTGCCCTGGCCAGAACTTCCAATACTATGTTGAATAGGAGTGGTGAGAGAGAGTATCCTTGTCTTCTGCCAGTTTTCAAAGGGAATGTTTCCAGTTTTTGCTCATTCAGTATGATATTTGCTGTGGGTTTGTCATAAATAGCTCTTAATATTCTGAGATACGTTCCATCAATGCCTAGTTTATTGAGAGTTTTTAGCATGAAGGGCTGCTGGATTTTGTCGAAGGCCTTTTCTGCATCTATTGAGATAATCATGTGGTTTTTGTCATTGGTTCTCTTTATGGGATGGATTATGTTTATTGATTTGCGTATGTTGAACTAGTCTTGCGTTCCAGGGATGAAGCCGACTTGATTGTGGTGGATAAGCTTTTCAATGTGCTGCTGAACTTGGTTTGCAGTATTTTATTGGGGATTTTCGCATCAATGTTCATCAGGGATATTGGCCTGAAATTTTCCTTTTTGTTGTGTCTCTGCCAGGTTTTGGTATCAGGATGATACTGGCCTCATAAAATGAGTTAGGAAGAATTTCCTCTTTTTCTATTGTTTGGAATAGTTCCAGAAGAAATGGTACCAGCTCCTCTTGGTACCTCTCGTAGAATTCGGCTGTGAATCTGTCAGGTCCTGGATTTTTTCGTTGGTAGGCTATTAATTACTGCCTCAATTTCAGAATTTGCTATTGATCTATTCAGGGATTCAACTTCTTCCTGGTTTAGGAAAAGAAGCAGTCAAATTGTCTGTTTGCAAATGACATGATTGTATATTTAGAAAACCCCATCATCTCAGCCCCAAATCTCCTTAACCTGATAAGTAACTTCACAAAGTCTCAGGACACAAAATCAATGTGCAAAACTCACAAGCATTTCTATACACCAATAACAGACAGAGAGCCAAATCATGACTGAACTCCCATTCACCATTGCTTCAAAGAGAATATAATACCTAGGAATCCAACTTTCAAAGGATGTGAAGGAACTCTTCAAGGAGAACTACAAACTACTGCTCAACGAAATAAGAGAGAACACAAATAAATGGAGAAACATTCCATGCTCATGGATAGGAAGAATCAATATTGTGAAAATGGCCATACTGCCCAAAATAATTTATAGATTCAATGCCATCCCCATCAAGTTAACATTGACTTTCTTCACAGAATTGGAAAAAACTACTTTAAAGTTCATATGGAACCAAAAAAGCGCCCGCATTGCCAAGACAATCCTAAGCAAAATGAACAAAGCTGAAGGCATCACGCTACGTGACTTCAAACTATACTACAAGGCTTCAGTAACCAAAACAGCAAGGTACTTATAACAAAACAGATACATAGACCAATGGAACAGAACAGAGGCCTCAAAATAAGACCACACATCTACAACCATCTGATCTTTGACAAACCTGACAAAAACAAACAATGTGGAAAGGATTCCCTATTTAATAAATGGTGTTGGGAAAACCGGCTAGCCATATGCAGAAAGCTGAGACTGGATCTCTTCCTTATACCTTATATAAAAATTAACTGAAGATGGATTAAAGACTTAAATGTAAGACCTAAAAACCATTAAAAGCCTAGAAGAAAACCTAGGCAATACCATTCAGAACATAGGCATGGGCAAAAACTTCATGACTAAAACACCAAAAGCAATGGTAACAAAAGCCAAAATTGAATAATGGAATCTGATTAAGAAAAAGAGCTTAAGAAACTATCATCAGAGTGAACACGCAACCTACAGAATGGGAGAAAATTTTTGCAATCTATCCATCTGACAAAGGGCTAATATCCAGAATCTACAAGGAACTTAAACACATTTAAAAGAAAAAACTCCATGAAAAAGTGGGTGAAGGATATGAGAACAGATACTTCTCAAAGGAAGACATTTATGCAGCCAACAAACATGAAAAAAAGCTCATCGTCACTGGTCATTAGACATGCAAATCAAAACCACAATGATACCATCTCACACCAGTTAGAATGGTGATCATTAAAAAGTCAGGAAACAGATGCTGGAGAGGATGTGGAGAAATAGGAATGCTTTTACACTGTTGGTGGGAGTGTAGATTAGTTCGACCATTGTGGAAGACAGTGTGGCGATTCTTCAAGGATGTAGAACTAGAAATACCATTTGACCCAGCAATCCCATTACTGGGTATATACCCAAAGGATTATAAATTATTCTGCTATAAAGACACATGCACAGGGATGCTTATTGTGGCACCGTTCACAATAGCAAAGACTTGGAACCAACCCAAATGCCCATCAATGATAGAGTGGTATCAGGCCTCTTTCCCAAAAATGTGTAAGTAACAAGAATTTCAATACATCTCCAGAATGCATGCATGTTGAAACTCATTGTGCAAACTTCGCTGACATCAAGGCACCAAAATGTCCACACATGTAACCATTTATCATGACCTACATGACTAATATGGTCCAAAGTACCCTTAAGTTCCTGCTTTAAGGTCCATAAATACCCCTAAGGAAAAATCACTGCTGCACGCTCAGTCCTCTCTTGCTGAAGTGTCCCAGACACACTGCCACAGTGTTCTAATAAAACTTTCCTTTTCAAACGTATACTATTGTTGGTAAATTCTTTTACCACCAGGAAGCCAACCAGTCTTCACTGTCCGGGCTTTGACATCTTGCCTGGCACTTAAAGTGGAGATTTGCGGTGTAAATTTATCTTACAAATGGGCACCTTTTCAGAACTACTCCTGCATCTGCAGTTTCTTAAAATAAGCAGTTCAAAATAATTTATCAAAGAGGCATATTTCGGGGTGGTATATTATAGTCTCCTACCGTCATAAGAGACTTTGGGATGATGTGCCCTGATGCCAAACAATGACTAGATTCATAATAAAAATATTAAATTACTAGTATGTCAAGTTACGTTATAAAACCATTCCATCTTTCATAAAGCAAAATTTTGTTTATGGAATTTTTGTTTTCCAGCAAAGAACCAAGACTACTTAATCTCTCCAGTAGAATTTCTTAGCCTGGGCAACATGGCAAGACCCTGTCTCTACAAAAATTTAAAAATAAATAAATTAGTTGGGTGTGGTGACACACACCTGTGGTCCCAGCTACTTCGGAGGCTGAGACAGGAGGATCATATGAGGCAAGGAGATTGAGGCTATAGTGAGCTATGTTTGCACTATTGAACTCTAGCCTGGGCAACAGTGAGACCCTCTCTCAAAAATAATAATAGAATGAATAAATGAAAGGAAAATCCTTGAACATTTGTAGGGGACACTATTCCTGGCTTATTCAACATTCTCCCCTACCTACTTTTTTCTTCCTAACAGAGTAATACCAACGTAATTCAGTTATCCACCCATTTCCCCAGGCAGCTAAATACACCCTGGTGGAAGCTGATCCAACCCCTACATCCAGGGAGCAGCAAAACATAATTTTGCATATACTGCCGGAGATTGCCTCAGGAATTTGACACAAGGATTCATGATGGGAACGCTCATGGCAAGTTTTGAGGGAGTTATCTTGTTCTTAGGAGAGCACCAAAAAGGTAGTCTCTCTTGATGTGGTTGTTTCTGGGTGTGATGCCTGGAAACACTTGCTACCAGTATGAGTATGGAGCTGCCACTGAAGAAGGGCATGATGAGAGAAACACCCGCATGACATCACTGAACCAAAGAGTCAACCCGCTCTGAAGCATGTCCAAATGTAGACTTCCTATTTTTTTTTTAATTATTATACTTTAAGTTCTAGGGTACATGTGCACAATGTGCAGGTTTGTTACATATGTATACTTGTGCCATGTTGGTGCGTTGCACCCATCAACTCATCAGCACCCATCAACTCGTCATTTACATCAAGTATGACTCCCAATGATGTCCCTCCCCCTCCCCCCTCCCCATAATAGGCCCCGGTGTGTGATGTTCCCCTTCCCGAGTTCAAGTGATCTCATTGTTCAATTCCCACCTATGAGTGAGAACATGCGGTGTTTGGTCTTCTGTTCTTGCGATAGTTTGCTGAGAATGGTGGTTTCCAGCTGCATCCATGTCCCTACAAAGGACACAAACTCATCCTTTTTTATGGCTGCATAGTATTCCACGGTGTATAGGTGCCACATTTTCTTAATCCAGTCTGTCACTGATGGACATTTGGGTTGATTCCAAGTCTTTGCTATTGTGAAAAGTGCCACAATGAACATATGTGCGCATGTATCTTTATAGCAGCATGATTTATAATCCTTTGGGTATATACCCAGTAATAGGATGGCTGGGTCATACGGTATTTCTAGTTCTAGATCCTTAAGAAATCGCCACACTGTTTTCCACAATGGTAGACTTCCTATTGTTACAGTAGGTAGCTAGACAGGCATAAGTGGGGCAGGAGCGCGTTCCCCCCATATCCCACCAGGAAAGTCAGGTGACCATCAGGTGATTATCAGGTGGTTAACTGTCAACATAAAATAATAATTGCTCACAGCCAGCACCAGGGAAAGGCAGTCTCCCAACATATAGGAAACACCTGAGACTAGTGATCAGCAGCTTCCTGTTAAGATCTCAGGAGTTGGGCAAGTAACCTCAAGCATGCACATTAACAGGCAAAATGGCAGTTTAACTGGTATATTACCTTTCAGGGGCATTCCAACAGAAAAGAGATGCAAGATGCCAGACGTAGACCAGCATATAAAACCCTAAGTCCAAGGTCAAATAGTGCACTTGACCTCCAAGATGTTCACTTGGCCCTCTTCCAAGTGTACTTCCTTTCATTTCCTGCTCTAAAACTTTGTAATAAACTCACTCCTCCTCTAATATTTGCATCGGTGTCTTCTTTTGCCTTGTGCCCCTCAAATTATTTCTTCTGAAGAGGCAAGAATTGAGGTTGCTGCAGAACCGTATGGATTCGCCACCAGTAACATATTTGGGCCAACAGGAATTGTTCTGGGGGCTGGTTAGTAAGCAGGAGAAAGGGGAAAGAAAACCACGTATGGGGGTTGAATACCTCTAGACAAAAAAGGTGAGGTGTAGAGATTTCTTACCACTACAGAACATATCTGAGCCACATGGCTACTGTAATACTATTATGTGAAGTAGTAAATTATCCTTTTTTTTTTTTTTTTTTTTTTTTTTTTTTGAGAGAGTCTAGCTCTGTCGCCTAGGCTGGAGGGCAGTGACGCATCTCGGTTCACTGTAACTTCCGAACCCTGGGTTCAATTCTCCTGCCTTAGCCTCCCAAGTAGCTGGGAATAGAGGCATGCACCAGCATGCACAGCTAATTTAAATTTTTTGAGACAGAGTCTTGCTCTGTCGCCCAGGCTGGGGGGCAGTGGCACGATCTTGGCTCACTGCAACCTCCACCTCCTAGGATCAAGAGATTCTCCTGCCTCAGCCTCCCAAATAGCTGGGACTACAGGTACCCACCACCATGCCCAGCTAATTTTTGTATTTTTAGTAGAGACAGGGTTTCACTATGTTGGCCAGGTTGGTCTTGAACTCCTGACCTCAGATGATCCACCCACCTCGGTCTCCCAAAGTACTGGGATTACCGGCGTGAGCCACCATGCCTGGCCTTTTTGTATTTTTAGTAGGGATGGGGTTTCACCATGTTGGCCAGGCTGGTTTTGAACTTTTGACCTCAAGTGACCCGCCTGACTCAGCCTCCCGAAGTGCTGGTATTACAGGTGTGAGCCTCCGACCCTATTGTTTTTATTTTATTATCCCTGCCTAAAGTAAGCACTGAAATTTCCCTGTTTTTTAAACCAGCCTGAGTTGAGGCTCTCCCAATCAAAATAATCTTAGTTGATAATAGCAGTGATTAGAGGAGATGAAGAAAAAAATCTCATAGAACTCCAACAGAAGGAAAAACTGAGCCACAAAAGAGTGAAAATATAACAGTCATGAGAAATCTATAAATCTTCTGGTTAAAACTAAAATAATGCTGTTTATAAGGGATGGAACTAAAGTACTGAAAATTAAGAAATGAAAAAATATATTTCTGATAAAAACTAAACAAGTGAAAATGGGATAACACTATTACTATTAAGCAAATTAAAATGAATAACATTAACAAGGCCTGAGAGAGAGAACTAAGGATAAAGACTGTTTTGTCAAATTATATAATTGTGTGCCTTAAAGCATCTGACAGCATAGCTTCAACATACGAAAAGCAAAAAACTGGCAAAATAGAAATTCTGTACATCCATAATCAAGATAAAATATTTTAAAAACCTCCCTCAAAATCAAGCAGTTCACTTAAGAAATGATATAAACGGGGTCGGGCGCGGTGGCTCAAGCCTGTAATCCCAGCACTTTGGGAGGCCGAGACGGGCGGATCACGAGGTCAGGAGATCGAGACCATCCTGGGTAACACAGTGAAACCCCGTCTCTACTAAAAATACAAAAAAAAACTTAGCCGGGCGAGGTGGCAGGCGCCTGTAGTCCCAGCTACTCGGGAGGCTGAGGCAGGAGAATGGCGTGAACCCGGGAGGCGGAGCTTGCAGTGAGCTGAGATCCGGCCACTGCACTCCAGCCTGGGTGACAGAGCGAGACTCCGTCTCAAAAAAAAAAAAAAAAAAAAAAGAAATGATATAAACGATTTGAGTAAGTTTGAACATGTGCGTGTGTGTGCATGCATGTGTGTGTGTGTGTGTGTGTGTGTGTGTGTGTAGATCAGGCAGGATTGGTCCAGAGAGAGGATCTCTAGAAGAGAAAAAAAGATCAGCAGGGTTTTTGGCTGCTTCTGAGTCTGGCATGACAAATTTAAACTTTGACAAATTCGTAATACATATAGTTTTCTCCACAGGACATTTGCTGAATTCTGTGGCTACAAATGAAAAAGTGAGACTGGTGGCCTCTAAAAAGAGTGAAATTTCCCATAATCTCAAATTACTTAGAAAACAAGATTCTACTAAGAGTCCTCCACCTCAAGACACTTGCCAGATTTTGAAGATGCAGGGAAACCCAAGGCTCAAGAGCCAATTAGATAAAAACCTCTAAATGGCAAAACTAAATTAGTCCTTCAGGGATAAGGAGCCAGAGACTCACAAGACTATAAATCAAAAGCCAAGGAGAACCATGCTCATAGAAAAGGGATAAACTAGGCCAGGCGCGATGGCTCACAACTGCAATCCCAGCACTTTGGGAGGCCAAAGTGGGCGGATCACAAGGTCAGGAGATCAAGACCATCCTGGCTAACATGGTGAAACCACCTCTCTACTAAAAAATACAAAAAATTAGCCAGGCGTGGTGGCGGGTGCCTGTAGTCCCAGCTACTTAGGAAGCTGAGGCAGGAGAATGTCGTGAATCCGGGAGACGGAACTCACAGTGAGCCCAGATCACGCCACTGCACTCCAGCCTGGGCGACAGAGTGTGACTCCGTCTCAAAAAAAAAAAGAGATAAACTAGAGGTGAACTGAGTTTGACCAAGATTTCAACCTAGTCCGAACCCAATAACCCTGACGGGATTGAAGACACCCACCCCTCATGAGTAATATGTTGTTTTAAAAAAAAAGAAAAGCAATTAGAAGATAAAAAATTTCAGCTGGTAATATTACCAGGCGTTAAATAAGCATTCTAGAACTGAACAATGAAACATCTGAAAATAAGAAGTCATTGAATGGATTTTACCAACAAACTGGAAGATTATATAATTTCCAGTTATATATGAGATTAGAAAACAGGTCAAAAATCTCAAACTGAGCACAGAGAAAAAAAAAATAATGAGAAGACTAAAGTAGTGAATGAGATATATCCAAAAGATCTAAAGTTAGAATCTCTGAAAGGAGACAGAGAATGCGGTACATGGCAAACAGACTTGAAGATGGCCTCCGTGATTCCCACCTCCTTGTGTTCACACCTTTCTGTGACTTCAAACCACCCTGTTGGACTGCATCATTGTTGTGAGGGGTTGTGCTTTACGTTTAGCATCTACCCACTGGATTACAACAGCACTCTACAGTTTTAACAACCAAATGTCTCCTGATCTTGACAAATGTCCTCTGGAGGACAAAATCACCCAATTGAGAATCACTGATCTATACTGGAGGAAAAGAATCCCATCAGTGGTTGCTCCTGAAGCTGGAGGTAGGGCAGGGATTGACTAGGTTACAACACAAGGAAACAACTGGGGATAACAGAAATGATCTGTATCTAGGTTTTATCAGTCGTTATACAAACATATATACATAAGTAAATATAAATTATAGGTAGCTTATAGATATATAAAGATATTTTATAGATAAGTAAAATTACAAGTAGTTTATAGATATAAAAAATTGTCAAAATTCATGTAACTGTACACTGAAAATGCACTTACTGAGGGCTGGAGGGAGTGATGGTCTCCTATGATGTCAGGAACTGGAGGTTGTCTGGGGAGGGGACCTCTGGGACTTGAGTCCCATGACTCAAGACTCAAGCAGGATTTCAGGACACAGAAGTTCAGGACAGAGCCCAAGGTCCCAGGAAGTACCAAGGGGTCCTTTGGGGCCTGAATCTATCCGTGACTCTGGTGCCCAAAGAAAGAAAAGCTTCAATGATGCGTCCACCTGCACATGAGCAACTGTTTAAAGATAGAGGGTATGACCCAAGTGATGGGTGAGCCAGCTCTACTTTCTCTGTACATCACCCATTACTAAAAAGACCTTGAAATAAGCAAATATCAGTTGTGTACAGAAATATGGAGCCTTTAACACATATTTCTCAGAAAATAATTAACTGAGCAGTCAAAACATAAGCAAATATATAGCTATGTATTTATTAAACAGGAAAAGAGAAATTCACCCTCAATAACCAGAAAATATACATTCTTTTCAAGGACAAATGGAAGCATTCACTAAGTTAACCATGTACTAGGCCACAAAGATGCAACAATATACTCCAAAAGTTAACATCATGCAAATTATGTTCTCTGACAATAATCCAATATAGAAAGCAAGCAATGAGACAATTTTAAAAGAATATACCAGCAAACTAAATATCTAAGAAACCCTTTGATTAAAAGAAAATCATGAAAGCAGTTAAAAAACACAAAATTAAACAATGATGAAAAAACACTACCAGTCAAAACTTAAGAGAAAAGTCTAATAGAGCATTTAGGGAAAAAATTGTATTTTTAAATATCTTATTAGAGAATAAACATCAAAAGCAAATCAAGAATTTAAGATGTTGCTTATTTTAGACGAAACAAATTAACAACGAAGAAATGTTTCAGATGAAAGCAGAAATCAACGAAACATGTCAGAGATTTAACAAAACTAAAAGCTGATTCTGGGAGATTAATATAATAGGCAGAACTGGCAAAACTGACCAAAAGAAAAGCAGAGATGCAAAAAAATAAAATGGAAGAAATACAAAATTGAACAATATGCCACATTACGAGAATAGTAAAAATTAGAAAGTCAAATTAAGTACTAGCAAGGATGTGAGGAAATGGGTACTCAGTCCTGCTGGTAGGGGTATAAACTCATACAATCGTTCTGAAAAGACACTCGTAAGTACTTAGTGAAATTTACCAGAGAAATTCTTGCATACTTCTGTAAGTAAGTTAAATGTGGTGGATATACACTATAGAATTAAATGTACACAGAGCAATATGAACAAATCTTCAAAATACAGTAGTGAGTGAAAACTAACAGCATGGAACATTAGAGGTAGCACATCCTACATATCAAGTTGTCAAATACACAATCTCTGTACACCTTTATTTTTTGAGACAGTCTCACTGTGGCCCAGGATAGAGTGCAGTGGCACAATCTTGGCTCACTGCAACCTGTCTTCTGGGTTCAAGCAATTCTCGTGCCTCAGCCACCAAAGCAGCTGGGATTATAGGCATGTGTGCCACCACACCCAGAAAATGTTTTAGTGGAGATGGGGTTTCACCATGTTGACCAGGCTGGTTTCAAACTCCCGGCCTCAAGTGATCCGTTCGCCTCAACCTTCCAAACTGCTGGGATTACAGTCATGAGCCACTATGCCTGACCACACCCCCTTTACATTTTTAAAAATGTCTGAGGTCCTCAAGTAACTTTTATTTATGAGGATTATATTGATCGAAGAAATTGGAGCTGAAAGTTTCTGAATATACAAGCACACATTCTATTACCCATCAGTGATGTCATGACATTATGTAGCTTCTGGAAAACTCCACTATTCACTTGTGAAAATGAGGAAAAGGCAAATAGCATCATAGTGCCAGTATGAAAATTGTGATCTCACATATTCTCTGAAAAGGATCTTGAGGTTTCCAGACCACATCAAGATGGTGATCAAGAGATACATTAACTTCCTTTCTTTCTGCCTGTGATACTTGGTTAGCGTAAATTTAAATTCCATTATAATACAAACATTGTAGCAACACTGAGTTTCTTATAATAGGTACTATCCAAAGCTTTCTTTTTTTTACATGTATCATTTAATCCTCACAACCACCTGATGATTCATACTATTTACCTGTTTTACAGATAACGAAAATAATCGATTTTCAATTATGACTATGCCTCCAAACACTGGTTTGGATGGATCCTTCACTGGTATAGAGAATAACCTTCTTCCCTTAGACTAGACTCTGGCTGTAATAAAGGATGGTTTAATCATCCCCTGAAGCAATGCATGAAATAATCTGCAATGTATCTTCACATACTGTACCTTGATAGGCAAGAGACCCATAAAGGAAGCTGAGCATGGATTATCAGCTTCATCACAGATTCGAAGAAACTGACATTTACATATGTTGCCTTACCCAAGTTGGGACATCAGACAGAGCAGCAACTAAAATCCAGGTCTTCTTCCTATTACATGCCATAAAGGGTCTTCCCTCCCCTCAAAATTTTCAGTCCAATGTCAGCTTTTAGGAAGATCCAATCACTCTTAACTAGAATTGTTCTCTTCACTTAAAATTTCTCAAGCCTAATTTCTTTTTGGGTCCTACAAGTCAGGAAAATACCTCAGAATTGGAACCACATGTTTACAGTATAAGAAATGAGACAAGTGTGACTTGGGCAAAAAGAGGATACCTTTCCCCTTCAGAGAAATAATGCCTTTATCCAAGGACTGGAGATTAGTGTTTGAGGTGGAATAAAAGCACAGTAAAATGATTCTATGGTTTGAATTTTGGCTCTGTTTACTTTCTTTGGTAGTATACCTATTATCACTGAATTACTAATTATTAATTATTACTATTAATTACTAATAAAAGTAAAATGTAGTAGTGGTGGTGGTCTCTTTGACTTATTGAACATTAAGTGGCAGACATTACATGAAGTACTTTACGTACACTCTTTAATTTACCATGTCTTTGAGATGATTATGACTAAATTTAATAAATGTCCTTTTGTGCACTAACCCATATAAACCCCACATCCTTGAGGCAGGATTAACTATTACTGCCCGCACATGCAGAACAATTTATAATTGCTAGAGCCAGGCCTTAGCTACTATGCAGTATTATAAACTAAGAGTAGAAAAACATGAAGAAATCATTAAAGTCTCTTCAGTACAGCCAGAAAAGAACACTTCTAATTACTCAGAGAAATACATGTTGTGTCAGTCACTTTATCTTCTTTAGCGAGAGAATCTTCTAAGGTCTTCAGTGACATAATGTCACTGAAACTATTCCCTCACACTTAAATAATGTACATGAAGATAAAAGTTCTAGGCTGTAATTTTCTTCCTTCGACACATTGGAAATTTTACTTTTTATCTTACTATTAAAACGTCTGTTATCAGCCAGGTGCGGTGGCTCATGCCCTGTAATCACACCACTTTGGAAGGCCCTAGACGGGCAGATCACCTGAGGTGACGTTCGAGGCCAGCCTGGCCAACATGGCAAAACCCCGTCTCTACTAATTAAAATACAAAAATTCTGGGCATGGTAGTGGGCGCCTGTAATCCCAGCTACTCGGAGGCTGAGGCTGCAGAACTGCTTGAACCTGGGAGGCGGAGACTGCAGTGAGCCAAGATTGCGCCATTGCACTCCAGTATGGGCGAGAAGAGTGGAACTCCATCTGAAAACAAAACAAAACAAAAAATCTATTATCTGATCGATGTTCCTTTGTAGGTGACCTTTCTCTGAAAGATCTGGAAGATTGTCTTTGATGCTCTTATTTGCTCTATAATGCATACATGTGTGGGGAATTTCTTAAGTTTTCTGTTTAACAGTTAATAAACTATCCCAATGAGGTCTTTTTTTTTAAAGTAAGAAACAAAGTCTCGCTCTGTCGCTAGACTGGAGTGCAGTGGCACGATCTTGGCCACGTGATCCACCTACCTCAGCCTCCCAAACTGCTGGGATTACAGGCGCCACCGGGCCCAGCCTCATTTATTTTTTTAATTCTAGGAAACAGTATTTTTTTAAATCCAGTGTATTCGCTTGGTTTTTCTAGCTTTATTACTGCTTTGTTTCCAACAGGCTATTATATAGTGGTGACAAAACAGACAAGATGCTCAATCTCACGGAAATTATGAGGCAGAGGGGGGAGAGGGAGATCATACATTCTAGGTTAAATGTGAGCTAAGACCAAATTAGCAAGCAGCTATCAATGCACGTATCTGAGTGAGGAACACAGCTAAACGTCAATTCCAAACAACAATGAATTAATCAATGATGAATTTAATCTGAGTTGCAGACCTCTCTTCAGGTCTGCTCAGAACTCAATTTCCCAATCTTGTACCCCAAGAAAAGATTAAACCTGTCTCGTGCTGAGCAGTGTAATATTCCAGTACAGCTTCTTCTGTGCCCTAGTGCTAGTACGAAGAGACATCAATGAAAAATGTAGAAACACGTATGAGTACAACATGAACAGGACAAACCAAAGCTTCTTGCCACCCCATGCTCCCAAATGTGCCTGTGTCTGATTCTCAGCACTAACTATTCACGTGAGACATCTCAACTTGATAAAATATTAAAATGGATTTCTCATACCATTCATGTACTCAGAATAATTTTAGTGTTCAGTGGCACTCCCAAATCCTAACTCAAGTCTAGTAATAAATAGTAGAGACTTAAGAGAGGCAAGATATACATGTAACTGATCTGATCTCACCAGGGATTCTCTTACCAAGTATTTCATCTATAGTAAGAGAAATCGTCTTATTAACATTCCCTAAACTTCATTATTTAACACACCTATCATAGTTTTTGCTATGCAGAACTAATCCATTGTAATACGGATTACTAAAGTGATTCACCGTGGGATGGGGTTATTAACTAAGAGGGCAAACAGAAGCTTATGAAATGCTAATGTGGATGGTAAAGAGGTGGATATATGTTGGGCGCAGTGGCTCACGCCTGTGATCCCAGCACTTTGGGAGGCTGAGGTGGGTGGATCACCTGAGGTCGGGAGTTCGAGACCAGCCTGACCAACATGGAGAAACCTCGTCTCTAACTAAAAATACAAAATTCATCGGGCGTGGTGGCACATGCCAGTAATCCCACCTACTCAGAAGACGGCAGGAAAATCGCTTGAATCTGTGAGGCGGAGGTTGCAGTGAGCCAAGATCACACCATTGCACTCCAGCCTGGGCAACAAGAGAGAAACTCCAGCTCAAAAAAAAAAAAAAAGTTGGATACAGTATAAATTAAGCTAGCGCTGACAAGATTTTTGTATTGTACTAAAAGAAAACTGTGGGCTGGGTGTGGTAGCTTATGCAATTGGGAGGCCAAGGCAGGAAGATTGTTTGAGGCCAGAAATTGGAGACGCCTGGATAACAGTTTGTGCAAACAAAGCTTTTTAAAAAAAACAAAAACAAACAAACAAAAAAAAACCTAAGCTCTACAAAAAAATTTAAAAATTAACCAGGTACTGGCATACATTTGCAGTCCCAGCTGCTCAGGAGGCTCAGTGGGAGGATCCCTCGAGCCCAGGAGTTGGAGACTGCAGTGAATTACAATCACACTACTGCCTGGATGACAGCGAGAAGTCGTCTCACAAAAAAAGAAAAAGAAAAAAAACACTAAAAAACTGCCATATTTGTGTTATGACTATACTATTTTACAAATAACATTTCTTTTTAAACTGAAAACAGAAATGAAAGAGACCTTTCTTTGACCACTTTAATTGTATGAGTTGTGGTAGAGTATTTAGCATGAAGAGAACCAATCATATATTATTTTTTAAATGTCCTAAAATACCTTAGAGAAGAGCAATAGTTCACATGCTACTCTTTTAGGGTGCTGTAAGAAAGACAGTAAAGGATATAGAGGAATTTAAAGTGCTAAGACTCAAGAAGACATAAAAAATCCAGTGACATGCTTGCAGGGCCAATCTATAGATTCATTAGCCTAAGGATACCTAGGATTTCTAAAAAGAACAGGAAAAATTATGAACAAGTTAATTCCATCTTTAGACCTCGTTTATCCTCAAACTGGAACCTGTGGACATAAGCTCAGGAATAAGTTTTAAGAATATATTTCAACCAAATGTAAATAAATTTATAAACATATTCTAGACTAATTTAAACAGAAATTCAGAACAAAATAATTCTTTGAAATAAAGACTACAGAACTTAAAACTATCAGAAGCACTTAATGTTCTTAATGTTAAAATTAGGGCTTTGTAGGCTTCTTATAACATCTTACCTCAGGCCACACACAGTGGCTCATGCCTATAATCACAGCACTATGGGAGGCCGAGTTGGGCGGATCAGCTGAGATCAGGAGTTCGGGACCAGCCAGGCCAAGATGGCAAAACCCTGTCTCTACTAAAAATACAAAAATCAGTCAGGTGTGGTGGCATGCACCTGTAATCCCAACTACCCAGGAGGCTGAGGCAGGAGAATCGCTGGACCCCGCTGGGAGGCAGAGGCTGCAGTGAGCCGAGATCGCGCCAATACACTCTAGCCTGGGCGACAGAGCAAGGCTCCATCTCAAAAAAACAAAAACACAAAAACTTACCTCAAATTGCTAAGACTAAAAAAATCATATACAATTGCTAAGACATTGATGAAAGATTTCATCACACGTTTGCTTGGAAATGTTCAAGTACCACCTTCACCATACCTCTTAACACCTTCAAAATATGGAATAGTGACTCATTAAAGAAATAAAGCTAAAAAGTATTTTTTATACTTTGATCAGGTTCTGAAAGACAAGGCCTGGTTTAAGAATAATTTTTCATGTAAGACAAGAGAGGGAGTATTTGTTTCTATATCATGAAATGAGTCTATCTATTCCTTCCCCTCTGTCCCTTACTAAAATCTGGAAACTAAAATGACTATAAAAAATGAAACAGGTGTTAAACACCCCCAGACAATAAAATAGAAGCAAAGGCAAAGTAAGATTTTGGGAACTGAAAAATAAATGTATCAGTGTTAATTGACTCAATAGACGAGAAATGAAAGTCTCAGTGTTAGATAGAGGTTTTCACTAAAAAACACTGGCCCCATACCTCCCTGTGAAGTGATTACCACTCCCCCTCACAATGGAAGAAATGTCATTATTAACTCCCTGAAAAGGGTGAATCAGAGGATGTCTGGAATAGGGGAATCCAGATATAAACAGGGTACAGTATTTTACTGAAAACTGAGGAGGTCCACATTTTGAATAGTGAACTCTCTAATATACCGTCCCTCCTCCTCACCCCAAAAGAAAACTGGCAAAGTACATATACTCACACAGGACAAGTGATTACAGAATTTCTCTCAGATATAGATGTACATATTCTCTCTCATATACATATACTGACAATTCAGTGACCCTCAAATAAATGGTCTAGTGAATTCACACTGGAGTAAAATCCACCTGTTGAGAACCCTCATGCATGGAGCTTAGAGAGATTTCTTCTAGCTCTTAAATTTGAGGAACAGTAAATGATCCCAAGGCATTTGAAGAAGCATCAAAATAAAAGACTAAAAAAAGGGAAGAATCATTTAATGAAACAGACTATGCAGACGGGGGAAAGAAAGTTTGCTACAAGTTCTAGGCAGAAGCGCTGGTGGTGGTGGCTCATACGTATAATACCAATGGCTTTGGGAAGCAAACAGAAGGATCCTCTTGAGGACAGGAATTCAAAAACAGCCTGGGCAACATAGCAAGACCCTATCTCTACAAATTTTTTTTTAATTATCTGGGCATAGTGGCACATGCCTGTAGCCCCAGATATTCTGAAAGCTGAGGTGGGAAGATGGCTTGAGCCCAGAAATTCAAGAATGTAGTGAGCTATGATTGCACCACTGCTCTCCAACCTGGACAACAGCAAGACCATGTCTCATAAAAAAAAAAAAAGAAAGAAAAAAAAGTTACAGGCAGAGAAGGGATCACACATTCAAAAGACAAAAGCCTCCAAGAAGTCATTCTAAAAAATTCCCATGAATTAAAAGACAGATTTTCAGCCTGAGCTTTTTCAAGAGTAAAACAAAACAAAAATAAGATACACAACATAAAGATGGGCATGGTGTCACATGTCTGTAGTCCACATTACTCTAGTGACTGAGAAGGAGATAACTTGACACCAGGAATTCAAATCAAGTCTGTGCAACATAGCAGAAGTCTCTTTGAAAAAAAAGAAAAAAAAAAAGACCCATATCAAGGACACATATTATTAATTTAGAATACAAAAGACTAACATTAGAAGCTCACATTAACAAAAGGCAGATTCTCCCAACATTCAACAGACTGGAAATCAAAGTGGCATTAGGGGGCATTCGGGGGCCAGGTGCAGGAGCTCACACCTGTAATCCCAGCCCTTTAGGAGGCCAAGCGGTGGGGAATTTCTTGAGCCCAGGAGTTCAGGACCAGCCTGGGCAAAATGGCAAGACCCTGTCTCCACAGAAAAATTAAAAACTTAGCAGGGAATTTGGTGCATGGCTGTGGTCCAAACTAAACTGGTGGCTGAGGCTGGACGATCACTTGAGCCTGAGAGGTCAAGGCTGCAGTGAGCTGTATTTAGGCCTGGGTGACAGAATGAGACCCTGTCTCCAAAAAAAAAAAAAAAAGAGTATCATTAATTTTCTCTCCCACAACACTGGAAGTTCTGAGACAACACAGTAACTTTCAAAATTCTGAGAAGACAATAACTCCTAATCTAAAATCTCAAACCAAAACTACTATCCATTAAATGTAGGAATTCAACAAAACTACATCCAGATTTTCTCTGAGTTCTCAAAATATTCATTTCTCTTGAATCCTTTTCTCAGGAAAACACAAGAAATACAATCCATCAAAATGAAGGAGTAAACCAAGGAGGAAAAAAAGTGAGATCCAGCCAGGAGCGGTGGTTCACACCTGTAATATCAGCACTTTGGGAGGCCGAGGATGGTGGATCACCTGAGGTCAGGAGTTCGAGACCAGCCTGGCCAACATGGTGAAACCGTCTCTACTAAAAATACAAAAATTAGCTGGGCATGGTGGCAGGCACTTGCAATTCCAGCTACTCAGGAGGCTGAGGCAGGAGAATAGCCTAAACCCGGGAGGCAGAGGTTGCAGTGAGCCGAGATCGAGCCACTGCACTCCAGCCTGGGCAGCAAGAGTGCACCTCCATCTTAAAGGAAAAAAAAAAGAAAACAAAAGTGAGACGCAGCAAACAGTAGTTCCAAAACATGAAACAGCCAACAGGAATACCCAACAGGATGGTAAACGAAGGTTGCAGATGGAATCAGTTCTACAGTCCAAACTAGAAGAATGTTCCAGGGAGTAGAGATGATGGGATATATTTGGAGGGGGAGGTTTATTACTGAATCACGAGATCTGTTTTAATATAATAAGAGGTTTATACTTCCAGAGAAATTAGATATAAATTACTGATAGGTTAAAAAAAAAGTAAGTATTAACTTCAAGGAGGAAAAAAAAAGCTGCACAAGAATGAAAAAACCATAGCATATTTCATGGCTTATCTAAAGCTTTAATAATACTTACAGAGCCATAATAAAACTGAGTCAATCAAAAATTATTATATAACTACACTAAAAAGATGTAAGGGATCATTATTTCATGTTGAAGTGGTGAGAGATGGTAGGAATGCAGGCTTTTCAAGAAGGTATTTCTAAGAACTTTTAAGCATTTGCTCTTAAATATGAGGAACAGTAAATGATCCCAAGGCATCTAAAGAAGACACATCAAAACAAAACACCAAACTAAGGGAAGAATCAAATGAAACAGACTATGCAGGGTACGGGAGGTGGGGGCGGTGGGGGGGGCGCGGACAGGATGATATTTATAGAAAGTAGGCTGGGCGCAATGGCTCACGCCTGTAATCCCTGCACTTAGTCTGAGGCAGATGGATCACTTGAGGTGAGGAGTTCGAGACCAGCCTGGCCAACATGGTGAAACGTTTCTACTAAAAATAAGAAAATTAGCCAGGCGTGGTGGCGCACACCTCTAGTCCCGGTTACTCGGGAGGCCGAGGCATGAGAATCACTTGAATCCGGGAGCCAGATGTTGCAGTGAGCCAAGATCACGCCACTGTATTCCAGCCCAGGTGACGAACTGAGATTCTATTTAAAAAAAAAAAAAAAAAAAAAAAAAAATGCCAGATGCAAAAAAAAATGCCAGATGCGGTGGCTCATGCCTATAATCCTAGCACTTTGGGAGGCCAAGGTGGGCAGATCACAAGGTCAGGAGTTTGAGACCAGCCTGACCAACACGGTGAAACCTAGTCTCTACTAAAAATATAAAAATTAGCCAGGCATGGTGGCATGCGCCTATAACCCCAACTACTCAGGAGGCTGAGGCAGGATAATCGCTTGAACCCAGGACACAGAGGTTGCAGTGAGCCGAGACTGCACCACTGCACTCCAGCCTGGGCAACAGAGCGAGACTCAAAAAAAGGAAAAAAAAAAAAAGAAAAAGTATAGACAACGAGATTTCCTTTAGAATCAGATGTGAAATGTGAAATGTGAGGGAAGAAAGAGAAGACAAGATTTTTGGTTTAAACAACTGGAAGAATAAAGTTGTCATTTATTGAACTAAGGAAAATGCAAAAGAAGTAAATTCGGATTAAACAAGATGAAAAGTACAGATATAGTTATCAAGCACCTAGTAAACAGTTGGATATGTGAATCTGGAATTCAGGAGAAAGGTTCTGGTTGGAGATACAAATTTGAGTCATCAGCACAGCTCCTATTAAAGAAATGAAGACCATCAAGGGAATCCCAAACTAGGCTTAGGATATTCCAATATTTAGAGGACAGAAAAGGAAACAGCAAAGGAAACTGAGAAAAGAGTCAGAGAAATAGGAAGAAAAAGCAGGCAAATATGTTTGCTAGGAGCCAAATAAAGTAAGTGTTTTAATGGAGAAGAGTCAACAACTGTATGAAATGCTGCTAATAGAACAAGTAAAATGAATTCACTGACGTCACGAGACCTTAAAAAAAAAAACGGCTCCAATGGAAATGAATATCTGATTGGAATTGGTTCAGAAAAAAAACAGAACAAACTAAAAACAATGAATACAGGCAAGGAGTTTTGCGATAATAGAATTCTTTTTCAAGGAGTTTTGGTATGAAAGAAATGAGACATTGCAATTGGCTCAAGCTAGGACAAACAATATATCCATAGGACAGATGGGCATAGATGCTAGGTTTACAGATGCAATGGTGACAACTTTTAAAGATTCTTTTCTGATTGTGTCTATTTTCTCAGGGCAATAGGGAGCAAAGTGAGAGGGAGAAGATATGAGACATGCAATGACAGAGTAAAACTATGAAATCAGTCATTTAGGACAATGTAACAGAAAAGACTGGGTCGCTAAGGACAAGATCACGAGTTTCAAGCAAGCCTAGGTCAGCATGCTTATGTGACGGGTTAACATTTTCACTTACAAAACAAATAAACCCGCTCTATAGTCTTTTATTTAACCAAATGTTCTACCTGAAGTTTTTCTTCACCACCAAAGAACTTATTCATATAACCAAAACTTTCCACCTGTAACCCAAAACTACTGAAATAAAACTTTTAAAGAAAAAAGACCTGTGCAAACAGGACACAGGAAAAAAACAATTTAAGTTTTTCTTAAGTGACAGTTTCATTATCCCAAACAGATCATCTGATCTACATTTGAATATGGATGGCAACAGCAATACTTTTCCATGACATAAACACCAGCACAGAAATGTATGGCTCATGGAGTATGTCCCCTCTCCAGGGTACATTCAGGATTTCTCTTCCTCACTGCCTGATATCCTTTCACACAGGGTCTAAATTGTACCCCTTTTGGCCTTTATGCTGTTCTATTACGGATTTTGCATTACTTACATCCTCCTAAGGCCTGTTCTCTTCTATTTGGTTCTAGTTAACCACTATAAATTTTCAGGATCTGTCTTGTTTTGCACGATATACTACCATTTCCAATTTCTAGTCATTTGTCAACGCCCTAAAGTTTCATTCAGAAACTTCTCTTGTGCTAACAGAACGTCCACTTGAAATCTTTTATATGACACACTCCTATAGTACTAGTGAATGAAACCAAGAAAGCAAAATAATCAAATCCTACCGACAGTCAAGTCTTTTGCTATTATTGCACCTAAGCTATTCCTGAAAAAATAATTTAATGAGATCATCTTATAAGGAACATTTATTTGGTAAACTATCTCACAGAAATAGACTCTAAAATCAAACAATGTCTTAAACAATAGAGAGCATAATCCCAATCTCTCCCCATGAAAAGCCTACTTCATAAATGAAGTACCCATAAACTGCATTACTAGAAGAAAGGAGGGAAAAAGACATTTACTAAACTTCCACAGGAAGACTGTATAAATCTGGAAGTAGTTAAGTACACATCGGCCTGTATCCAAGAATACTACTCAGTCTCAAAAATTAACTGAAAATCTAAACTTAATATGGGTACTTCTTTGTTCTTGGTAAGGCTCAGAAAATTACCATCGATTTAAGTACGCATAGTACTAGTTACATGTCAACTGATATAATAAAAAAGGTGAAGTGGACAATCAGTATTTCAAACCCAATACAGGGAAATCACTAGATGTAAACATAAAATCTATTTTTGAGCTCCAGTTTAAAACAAACATTCAGGACTGGAATCTTCAGAATTTTCTAGTATCTTGAATATCCCCATCTTCTCTTTAATTGGTCCTGAAGCATTCATTTGATCTAAGGGAAAAATATTAAAACAGGTACATTTTAGAAGTATAAGAAGAAGAAATAGTAAAAGAAACATCCAATATAATGTTATCAGAAGTGAGTCATCTATCCAAAATTACAAAACTCACAGTAATATAGGGTACTATCTTCCTTAATCACCAAGATTTAATAGCAGTGAAAGCAAAAAGGTACCCTATTCTTAATACAACAACTAGAATCAGCCTCTTGGGAGCATACAATCTAAAGCATCAGTTTGCTAGTCAAAATCTCTTTTGCTGAATTTAAGGTAAGATAAACAAGTTAAAGAGCAATAAACAACATCAATTTGAATCATGCTTTCAGAAATGTTTTAAAAAGAGGCCCATTTATGGTTCATTTAAAAGCTGAAAACACAGTATGAAAAGCTTACCTTGAGAAACATTTTGAATCAATGACAATATGAAGTCTCCTAAATTTTTATCAACATGACAGCTGTGAAATGAAATCTCTGATTTTAATTTGTATTACTGATTTCTAATCATCCTTGTATGTTCATTAGACATTTCTTTCTCTCTTGGTAACAGCCTGCTCTTATATTATCCATTTTTATTATCAACTTGTATTTACTTGCATATCCTAAACACTTCTTGTTATATGTTGCAAATATTATTTGTGGCTTCTCTCTTATCTCTTTATGGTGGCATCTGTTTTATAGTAGTCCTTCCTATTAATGTAATTAAAATCTATGAAACCTATCCTATAATTTGTGATTTCTGTATTATAAAGAATTATTTTCTAATTCTAAAATCATAAATATATTTTCCTATATTTTTGGTTAAATTCTACCTTTAATATTTAGGTTTTGAACACATGGATTGCTCAATCTGAAGTCTGTAAGTGTATTGTGAGGTGAGGAGAATCTAAGTTAATTTTTCCCCTATTAATTACTATTTCCCCAGATCATCTATTGATTAATTGGAATTTCCTATCAGTGGTATGAAATTCCATTTGACATTTACCAGCTTTTCACGAAAGTTGCCCTTCTAGATTCACCATATTGTACTTCTAGCCAATGTATCACACCATGTGCTAATTCTACCATCTGATTATTATGACTATTTAATTTTTAATAAGACTTTATACCCGGTATAGAATACCTTGTTTTTCAAAACTGTCTTGGTTCTGGCCCTTTACTACTCTTTCATATAAATTTTAACAGTCTGTCTTACAAAAAGTCATTCTGGGATTTTTTTTTTTTTAAGAGACAGAGTCTCACTCTGTCACCCAGGCTGGAGTGCAGTGGCACAATCTCCGTTCACTGCAACCTCCACCTCCCACGTTCTAGCAATTCTCCTGCCTCAGCCTTCCGAGTAGCTGGGATTACAGGCACATGCCTCCATGCCCGGCTAATTTTTTCTATTTTAGTAGAGACAGGGCTTCACCGTGTTGCCCAGGCTGGTCTCGAACTCCTGAGCTCAGGCGATCCACCTGCCTCAGCCTCCCAAAGTGCTAGGATTATAGGCGTGAGCCACCGCACCCGGTCGTCATTCTAGGATTTTAATTAGAAGAAAAATTCAAGAATATAAGTTAGTTTTGGGGAACACTGACTTATACTTTGTAGTAACCATTCATATCCACAAATACAGCTAAATCTGTATGTTTACTCAGTCTTTCTATTAATGTCTTTCAATGTTGCATAATTCTGTCCTTACATGAACGTGTTAAAAACTGTTAAACTTTAATTGTAGGCATGGTAGTTTTGTAGCTGTTGTAAAAACCCTCATTATTGAACAATTACTGCTGTTACACATATTATTAATAAGCAATCTTCTTAAATTCTGTTATAAAAAATTCTGGATTCCCTTGGACTTCCAATGAAGATAATCAAACCAGAAAACTTGCAAATAAAAGCAATTTCGATAATGCCAGCACTTTAGGAGGCCGAGGGAGACAGATCACTTGAGCCCAGGAGTGTGAGACCATCTTGAGCAACATGGCAAAATACACAAAACAGAATTAGCAGGGTGTAGTAATCACACCTGCAGTACCATTAACTCCGAAGGCTGAGGTGTAGGGATTGACTGCCCCCAGCAGGTTAAAGTTGCAGTAAGCCATGATCACACCACTGAACTCCAGCCTCTGTGGTAGAACGAGACCTTGTCTCAAACCAAAAAAATTATGAAGATGACAAGTTGGGTTTTGGTATCTAATTAGGTGATCATCTAGTTCTCCATTATTTAATTAATATGGATTGTATTAATATTATCAGATGTTAAACAGCCCTTACATACCTCATATAATGTTGTTTTTTAATATATTTAAGATTTGACCATAATGTTGTATTTCTCATATTTCTCCCTAAACCATTTCAAAGTTAAAATTCAAATAAACATGCAAATAATCCAGAATATCTAAAACAATCTTGAAAAAGAACAAAACCAGAGAAAGTACACTTCCCATAAACCTACCTTAATTAAATCAGTGCAATACTGGCATAGGAATACCACAGAGATCAATGGAACAGAATTGAGAATACAGAAGTAAAACCTTGTATTTATGATCAAACGATTTTCATCAAGGATGACAAGGCAATCCAACAAAAAAAGGAACAACTTCTAACAAATGGATATTAACATGCAAAAAGATGAAAATTCACTGAAAATAGATCATAGACCTAAATGTAAGAGCAAAAACTATAAAACTGTTAAAAGAAAATATCAACACCTTGAATTAAGAAAAGAGTAATTAGACACGACACAAAATTTATGAGTGACAGAAAAAATTCGTTAAAACTGGAATTCATCAAAATATAAAAATTTTGCTCTTCAGAAGATACCAAAGCAAGAAAGTGAAGAGAAAGGCCACAGAGAATAAGAAACTGTTTTGTTTTCAAAATAATCCATGGTCATCACTGTAGGTGTCAGATCATAAGGTGGTATTCTAAAAACTGATGAAAAAAAGAAGCAATATATCCTGCCTCTCTTCTATCTCAGGAAAACTGTAAGGGAAAGTTCTTAAATAACCCAGCTAATAAAAGAATAACAGAACAAGAAAATCATCACTTTGTAATGATTTAGTTAATAATGGTTCTAATCAACCATTTTTAAAGGATACTAAAAATCATGTTAGGCTAGGCGCAGTGGCTCACGCCTGTAATCCCAGTGCTTTGGGAGGTTGAGGTGGGCAGATCACCTGAGGTCAGGAGTTCAAGACCAGCCTGGTCAACATGGCGAAAACCTGTCTCTACTAAAAATACAAAACTTAGCCAGGCGTGCTGGTAGGCGACTGTAATACTAGCTACTGGGGAGGCTGAGGCAGGAGAATTGCTAGAACCCAGGAGGCTGAGGTTGCAGTGAGCTGAGATTGTGTCAGTGCACTCCAGCCTGGGCAACAGAGTGAGACTCCGTCTCCAAAAATAAACTGAACTGAACTGAACTAACCTAAACTAAACTAAACCATCATATTAAATAAAGGATGAAGGCTGACAAGACATTTTGTAATATTATCTTGATTAATCTTAGCTCACTGGAAATAAGAAACCCAGACATGATGTGCCTCCTGGTATGATGAAAAATACGAAAACAAAGCACTGGTATTCTTAACTAAAACAGGAACTTGAATATATTTCCAAAAGTGTTATTTACCAGTTTACAGAAAATATCTGAATTACGGAAAAAGTTAAAGACAATGACATTTATGGGCAAAATGTCATTATGTCTGAGATTTGATTTTAATACTCTGAGAAGAAAAATGACAATAAAACAAGATTAGATATGTGTGGCTGAATGAATTATAAAAGGGGTTCATTATATTATGCTAATTATCTATATGTTTCGAAGCTTCCATTAAGAAAAAGCATGATACTTACCAATAAGATCACTTCGATCTAACAACAACTCTAGATCTTTATCACTAATGACCTTCTCTCTTGATCCTTTTATTTCCCTATAGAAAACAAAATATTCAAGTATATGTGAATAATTCAAAGCTACAAATTAAATCTTTCTAAAATTAAAAACTCACCTTTCATAATCTCTAGATTTTAATAATTCCATTAATTCCTTAGGATCTAAGAAATTCTTAGACAGATTTAATCCAGACTGACCACCTTTGAAATGATCTAAAAAAAATGAGAAATTAAAAACATTAAAATTCCTTTTAAAACTACAACACAACATATTACAAACCAATCACAACGGCTTGCATTAAGAAGGATGGCAAAAAACAAGTGTTGATAAAGAATAAAAGCAAATAAAACTCTCAGGCTTTGCTGGTAGGAGTGGAAAATGGTACGTCCACTTTGGAAAAGGTTGGTAGTTTCCAGTAGTTAAACACACACCCTCCCTAAGATGAAGGACCAAAAAATGCATATGTCCACAAAGACTTGTACAGGACCAGCTTATTCATAATAACCAGAATCTAGAAATAATTTAAATGTCGACCAACAAGGGAATGGAAAAAACTAACTATTCACCAATTTAAAAAAAAATTCTACTAAAAACAACACAGATGACTCTGAAAAAATATATTCAACGAAACAGCTAAACAAAGAAAAGACTCAACAATGTGAAAAAAATCAGAATACTGGTTGCTTCCTAGTGATGTTAAGCGGAGCATAGGAATTACAGGAAAGGGTGAACAAAGAAAATTTCTTGGATGATGAAAATGCTACCCTGATCTGGATGATAGTTACGTATGAGTACATACATCTGGTCTAACTTCATTAACCTGTACATTTAGTATCTGTGCATTTTGCTTTATATATGTAATAACTGAAAAATGTCAGCATTAAAAAAATCCCTTCAAAATTTTCTACAAAATTAATCTACTAAAAAACTGACAATAAGGCTGAGCACAGTGGCTCACATCTATAACCCCAACACTTGGAGAGGCTGAGGCAGGATGATCACTTGAGTCCAGGTGTTCAAGAACAACCTGGGTAAAAAAGTTAAACAGTGTCTTAAACAGACCTCGTGATCCACCCACCTCGGCATCCCAAAGTGCTGGGATTATAGGTGTGAGACACAGCACCCAGCCCAGGCTGTAACACTTCATAAAGAAAATAAAAACAATTACAAAAATCCACAACACATAATGTACAATTTAAACAATAAAGCACTACGTAAGTGTTATTTACTTTTATGGATGATCAGCTTTTCCAGTTTCCTTTTAGCAGCTGCTCTTTCCACAATTTTCTGATCAACAGTATTTGCTGTAACCAGGCGATAAACAACAACTGGCTTTGTCTGACCAATTCTATGGCATCTATCCTGGGCCTGAAGATCCGACTGGGGGTTCTTAAAGTTAAAAAGAAAAATAACATTTAACGGTATTAGCTTAAAATTAACGTAAACTCATGTGGATAAACTCAACATGAATAATGTAGTCACGAACTTCTAAATAGTGGTGTCTTAATTTAAACTTCCAGAGTGGCTTCATAGATAAAATTATCATTCCACGGATCCTTGGCAATATTAACAAAAAAGTTTAAATACCCCAAAGAAAACATTTCAGGCTGGGCACAATGACTCACTTCTGTAATCTCAGCATTTTGGGAGGCCAAGGCAGGAGAATCATGTGAGGATAAAAGCTCAAGACCAGCCTGGGCAAAACAGTGAGGCGTGGTCTCACTAATTTTTACATTTTTTGTGGGCATGGTGACACATACTCATAAACCCAGCTACTCAAGAGGATGATGTGGGAGGATCACTTGAACCCAAAAGGTCAAGGCTACTGAGCCGTGATGGTGTCACTGCACTGAAGCCTGGGTGATAAAGTGAGATCCTGTCTCTAAAAACAAAAGTAAAAAAAAAAATTCAATTTTAACATGCAGAAAACTTTATGAAGAAATAACTCTTAGCTGAAAATGGGTATCTTTTCAAAATAGATAAGTAAATTTGTAACATGTACAATTAAAAATTAAAAATTCAGAATGGCTGGGCGTGGTGGCTCATGCTGGTAATGCTGGTAATCCCAGCACTTTGGGAGGCTGAGGAGGGTGGATCACCTGACGTCAGTTCGGGACCAGCCTGGCCAACACGGTGAAACCCCATCTCTAATACAAAAATTAGCTGGGCATGGTGGCGGGAACCTGTTATCCCAACTACTTGGGAGGCTGAGGCAGGAGAATCACTTGAACCCAGGAGGCGCAGGCAGTGAGCTGAGTCTGCGCCATTGCACTCCAGCCTGGACAAGAAGAACGAAATTCCATCTCAAAAAACTTTTAAAATTCAGAATGCAGGCTGGGCCTGATGGCTCAAGCCTATAATGCCAGCACTTTGGGAGGCCGAGGTGGGCGGATCACCTGAGATAAGGACTCGAGACAAGTCTGGCCAACATGGCAAAACTCTGTCTCTACTAAAAACACAGAAAGTAGCCAGGCATGGGGGTGCACACCTGTAGTCCCAGCTACTTGGGAGGCTGAGGAAAGAGAATCACTTAAACCCGGGAGGTGAACGTCGCAGTGAGCCGAGATCATGCCACTGTACTCCAGCCTGGGCGACAGACTGAGACTCCATTTCAAAAAAAAAAAAAAAAATCTAAATGGAAATATAATCAGCATATTCCTTTCTGTACATCCAACTTACCCAATCACTATCATAAATGATAACTGTATCTGCTGCAGTCAGATTAATGCCCAGGCCACCAGCTCGTGTACTCACTAAGAAGATAAATACCTCTGGATCCATGTTGAAGCTGTGCATCTAAAAGCAAAAAGGATGTAAATACAACAGATTAAAAGAAATCTACCAACAAGACTGAAGGAGAAAAATGTTTTGTTACAACTATTAAAGAGTTAAAGGAGGCCAAACAAATCATTCAGATCTATAAAACAATTATGTTAACAAAATCTGTGCTGTTACCTTTTATCATCCAAGCACCTATATTAAAGAGACCTTAATTTTGTTAAAAACCATGTATCACAACAATGTTTAAATAAGAAAGGTAGTATCAAAAAATGACGAAAAAATTGTAGTTGTTGTCTTTACACATGGGGTGACTAGGAGGGTGAACTGACTAGAAGGGGGCACAGGAAACTTTCTGGGCTCATGGTAACATCTATATCTTAATAGGGATTAGGTATAAATTTACATACGCCATTTGTCAGAAAGATTCAGCAAATGTATACATTATTTGCTTCAGTATATGTAAATTTTACCCCAAAAGATAAAATATGCTGAAGTTATTACAGAAAAGGGTAGTATCATCTATAATTTATTTTAAAATGCACCAAAAAAAACAGGATTAAATGTTGAATGGATACAGCAACGCTGCTATTACAGGAAACGTGTTTTTAAAAAGGTATAGTCAAATGTTAGCAGCAGACTGTAGGCGGATTTACAGTTGCTTTTTTTCTTTTCAACTTTGCCATACAGTTGATATTTTCACAAGAGAAAGTTAAGAACAGGGCAAAAAGACAAAAAATTTCCTACTATCCCAATATTCTTACAGTGATGGTTAAGTAGGATATTATTAAGATTGTGCCAGAAGATATATATGCTTGAATCAAAAATTAAGACTTCTTAGTACTAAATCAAAATGTTTGTTTTTGATAAAACCACAGGGTTTCTGGTCATTTGTATCTTTTTATCAATTTGTGGGTCTATTCAGAATATTACTTCAGAAATCAAGATAGGAATTATAAAAGAATCGTTTGGGATGTATGACATAAGTAGTCTTACGTTTTTTTCTCTCTCTGAGTAAGACATGGACCCATCAAGCCTGCTGAAGTTGAAATCTCTGAGATGGCAGTAATCCATCAAAATGTCCAACATGCTTGTCATTTGTGAAAAAAGCAGCACCTGAAATAAAACATCTTAATATTTATACCAATTAATAAAAAAATAATTGAACAATCCAAAATTCCAATCAAAAGTATCACCTTGTGACCTCTTTTTTTTAGTTCTGGTAGCATTCGATCCAAAATTAAGAATTTCCCAGAATTTGTTACCAATTCTTCATCGATCTTAAAAATGGGCAAAGAGAGAAAAAATTGAGAGAAAAATGTCATTTGCTTTGTTAAAACAAAAGCCATTTGGAAAGTTCAATTTTCAATGCCAAGTCACTTAAAAAACTTAAAAACTGACCTGTTATTCAATCTTTGTAAATCAGAAGATAGTTATTACTCAAAGACGTACTCTAGAACGTAAAACCAGCAACTTCACAAAAACAAAATAAAATACAAATATAACTTTGATCTAACCTCAACACTCCTCCCTCCAAGACGTTGTGAAAGAGAACAATTATGTCAAACTTAATGGGTACATACTCAGGCTTATTCTTTATAATTGAATTATTTCCAACTAAATGTATAGGTAAACTACTGCTAGAATTCTTACCAGAAATTAGAGAAAATACAGGAGCTGATAAGTAATCCAAATACTGTGGATAAACACTCTTTCACCTTCTGGTGAAATGACTTCATGAGAGAGCTACTTCCATCTGAGTGGGAAAGTTTTGTCTTCTTTCTTACTCTAATAAAGATGTAAAGCAGTGCACCTCTCAAATGGGGACAATTTTGCCCTCCACCGATCTCCAGGGTATATTTGGTGGTGGCAGCAAACTTTTTAGTTGTCATAACTGAGGAAAGTGAATACTATTGGCATCTAACGAGTAGAAGACAGGGATGCTGCTAAATGTCCTAAGTGCACGGAACATTACCTCCTAAGAAAGAATTATCTGGCCCAAAATGTCAATATTGCCAGAAGTGGAAAAGTCTATTGTAAACTACTTCAAAACAAGGGTTATTGAGGGTTACTAAGAATTGATTTCTATTAATATTATGCTATCTTTCTATCAACTACCGAAGAAAGCAACTTCATTTATTTAATGTGAAAACCTCCAAATAAAAATTAGTTTTATTCTATGGCTATCTGTTGATCTTTAAGTAATGAGCAACAAGGCTGATTTTGATAAGCCACATATTAATAATAAAAGAAACAGTGAAAAGATGACCACTCTCTCTAAAATATAGCAAGTAAATATGCAGAGTACAAATCAATTACTAAATTTAGAATTATTAGCTGTTCACATAAAACATGTAAATAAAAATATTAGTTTCATAGAGGCCAGGCATGGTGGTTCTTGCCTGTAATCCTAGCACTCTGGGAGGCTGAGGCAGGACTGCCTGAGAAATCAGGAGTTTGAGACCAGACTGAGAAACACAGCAAGACCCTGTCTCTATAAAAAATAAAAAAATAAAAAAAACTAATTGCTCATAGAAAGTGACCATTTCTCTAACCCTGAAAAGGTTCTCTGAAATTTCGGAGAGAAGATTGTCTTAGCTTACTGAAGGATTACAATCTTAATGACAAATAGCACCATACTTATTTTTAATAATTATAATCAAAACAAAGTAACATTTTCCACCAATATAAAGTAATATAAATCAAAACAGTAAATTAGAATTAAATAGTATTCACCTTAAACTCTTGTGTAACAGGGTCTATAGGATACTCAATCAAATACGGATGATTGCAACATTTACGAAGTAGCATCATTATATTCTGCAGCTTCAGATTAACTTCAGATTCTACAGGGATATTCACTTCCACAACAGTTCTACCAAAACAAATAATGCATATACATGAGAAACACAAAAAATGGTCCCAGTTTAAAGAATACTTAAATTCATTTTCAAATTCAAACCTTTCTCGGTCCACCTCTGGCTGTATCTGACTGATCAATTTTTCCAATTCATTAGGGAAGTCATCTATTTTGCTGTAATTTATTGATTTTCTAGTTCGTCGTTTTGGTCGACCAGTAGGGCTTAACTCAACTGTTTCTTTCTGAAAGGGAACGAATTAAAGGAAAGCCAGTTTATAAAGCTATATCCTTAGGTTCTAAATGTAAACAAAATAAGGCATACTTTATGTACACAATGACAATCTATAGACAAATACAAATGTTGTAGGAAATTAGTTTAATTTTAACATGGACGATAATATCTGAAAGTAAGAGGAAGGGCCTTCATATCTCAATAGGGAAAAATGAAGGGCGAATAAAACTACTTTGAACTTACACAAAAGGATTCAATACCTTAAAGATGAAATACGGCTCCAGAAATTTGCACTACAGAGGATATTTCTTCAGACTGGTTAACACTGCATGAAATTGCTCATTAACAGACAAATAATGTAAATTTGTAAATAGCTAGACCTTTCCTTTAATTATAATTAATTATTAAAAAGAGAGAAGAGGCCGGGCTCCGTGGCTCACGCCTGTAATCCCAGCACTTTGGGAGGCCAACGCGGGTGAATCACCTGGGTCAGGAGATCGAGACCATCCTGGCTAACATGGTGAAATCCCATCTCTACTAAAAAAATAGAAAAACATAGCCAGCCATGGTGGCGGGTGCCTGTAGTCCCAGCTACTTGGGAGGCTGAGGCAAGAGAATGGCGTGAACCCGGGAGGCAGAGCTTGCAGTGAGCCAAGATCATGCCACTACACTCCAGCCTGGGCAACAGAGCAAGACTCTGTCTCAAAGAAAAACAAAAAAAAAAAGGGGGAGAAGAGAGTCTGGTGGTTCTATTGTTTAAAAATGCATGACAATAAACATTTTGAAAAGAAAATCTATAGGTCCACAGTCGACAATAAAAAATCTGGACAGTTAAACAAAACTTAAGGGTCTCCTTGAGTTAAATGATAATAACATCCTACCTCTATCTCCTATAATATGGTGGGTGATAATAATCATCAAAGTCGGCCGGGCGCGGTGGCTCAAGCCTGTAATCCCAGCACTTTGGGAGGCCGAGATGGGCAGATCACAAGGTCAGGAGATCGAGACCATCCTGGCTAACATGGTGAAACCCCGTCTCTACTAAAAATACAAAAAACTAGCCGGGCAAGGTGGCGGGCGCCTGTAGTCCCAGCTACTCGGGAGGCTGAGTCAGGAGAATGGCGTAAACCCGGGAAGCGGAGCTTGCAGTGAGCTGAGATCCAGCCACTGCACTCCAGCCTGGGCGACAGAGCGAGACTCCGTCTCAAAAAAAAAATAATCATCATCATCATCATCATCATCATCATCAAAGTGATTATTAATCCTTTTGGTTCTCAATAACCTTCAGCAAGGAAACTGTACAGGTTGAACATCCCTAATCATCATCATCATCATCATCAAAGTGATTATTAATCCTTTTGGTTCTCAATAACCTTCAGCAAGGAAACTGTACAGGTTGAACATCCCTAACGGGAAAACAGAAATGCTCCAATAAGCATTTCCTTTGAGTGTCGTATCAGCACTCACAAAGTTTCAAATTTTGGAGCAACTCAGATTTTGGATGCTGTATATTTGGAGATTAGTCTAGTTGCCAAGTCCTTAGTACAGGGATTCTCAAATAACTGTGTGCTTGTTAAAAATGAATTTCCAAGTTCATTCCCAGAAAGCGTTTAGAGTTAATCTGCACGGAAATCTAAATTTTTATTTTATTTATTTTTTTTGAGACGGATTTTCGCTCTTCTTGCCCAGGCTGGAGTACAATGGTGCAATCTCGGCTCACCGCAACCTCCATCTCCAACCTCCACCTCCCGGGTTCAAGCGATTGTCCTGCCTCTGCCTTCCTGAGTAGCTGGGATTACAGGTATGTGCCACCACGCCCAGCTAATTTTGTGTTTTTAGTAGAGACAGGGTTTCTCCATGTTGGTCAGGCTGGTCTCAAACTCCCGACCTCAGGTGATCTGCCCGCATCGGCCTCCCAAAGTGCTGAGATTACAGGCATGAGCCACTGTGCCAGGCCTAAATTTTTAATAAGTATTCCAGATGACTGCAAAGTAATTAATACAAGGATTATCACTTACATTTTAGCAGGACTGCAGATACTAGGAAACAACTTTTGCCACTTGGCCTTATGCCTTATACCCCAGATACAAATTCACCCACGTCCTGAAAATAAACAAGGGGCCATTAAAACTGGAATTTAGGCCAGGCACAATTGCTAACACCAGTAACCCCAGCACTCTGGGAGGCCAAGGTGGGCAGACTGCTTAAGCCCAGGAGTCTGAGACCAACCTGGGAAACATGGCAAAAAGCCAGTTTCTACAAAAAAAATTAGCCAGGTAGGTAAAGGCTGCAGTGAGCAGCGATTGTGCCACTGCACTCCAGCCTGGGTGACAAAGCAACATCTTGTCTCAAAAAAAAAGGGAAAAAAGAGAAATTTTATGTCAAGTTTCCTTTACAATACACTTCAAAACCACTATACCTCACTGGATCCAAACATGTTTGCAATTGTACGGTTCACAATGGCTGTATAAAAGATCTCCTGCTTCTTTGAAAGGGGAGCATAAACAACTACTTCTCGTTTAGGAGGAACTTCAAGAGCAACATCAGACTTCAGTCTTCTCAATAAGAAAGGTGTTAAAATCTAAAATTAAAACATGAACAGAAAAATATGAGTACTAAACATTCTTATTTTTTCAAGGAATACTGTCCCCATATACTCCTTTACCTTATCTTTTGACTTCCTATATAAGTAATATCAAATCTCAAAAGGTGAAAATATCTTCTTGAGATTTTCCCAGACCAGACCAAATGGTAAACTCACAGTATTTGTCCGCAGCATTTCAGAATTTACTTTTCTCTTAAAAACTGTTAAGAATCTATCTCAAATAATTTTAAAAGTAAAAATATAAAGGTAGCATTTGTATTTCTTAGGGTTAAAGTTTCAGTTATAGCCCACAACTTTTAAAATTAGATTTTATCAGCACCATACAAAAGGGGAAACAAAAATGAAAAAAATTTTTAAAAATTTTTTTAAATAATGAGTACAAAAAGTAGAAATAATAAGACCTAGTATTTCGTAGCACAAAAGGGTGACTACAGTCAATAGTAATTTAACTGTTACATTTTAAAATATAAGGAAGAGTATAACTGGAGGCCAGGTGCAGTGACTTACGCTTGTAATCCCAGCACTTTGGGAGGCTGAGGCAGGAGAATCACCTGGGTCAGGAGTTTGAGATCAGCCTGGTGAACATGGTAAAAGCCCATCTCCACTAAAAATACAAAAATTAGCTGGGCTTGCTGGTGGGTGCCTATAATCCCAGATACTCAAGACGCTGAGGCAAGAGAATTGTTTGAACCCGGCAGGCAGAGATTGCAGTGAGCCAGGAATGTGCCACTGCACTCCAGCCTGGGTGACAGAGCAAGACTCTGTCTCTCCAAAAAAAAAAAAAAAAGGTATATAGCTGGATCATGTGTAACTGGATCACTAATCCAGGATAATTAAAATTAAAATTAAAAAAGGATAATAAATGCTTGAGGGGATGGATACACCATTCTCCATGAGATGATTATCATGCATTACATTTCTGTATCAATATCAAAACATATAGCTCATAAATATATACACCTACCATGTACCCAAAAAACTAAAAACTTTAAAAAAAACTTAAATTTTTTAATAGAATGAGGTTTTACTCAGTAAAAAGCCAGCTGACCTAGTGATGCAGACATACAAGTTCCTTCTGTAAGTTCTAAAGTTTCAGGTTTAAAATTATTCTTTCATTAGCTGAGGTGGTTACAAATGATTATCACATTTATAAAGAGAACAGAGAAGCAACAGACAATTATGCCATTATTAAAATATTTGGGTCATTAAAAGAGAACAAACACTTGTTTAAAATTATTGTATACTCTAGGTCAGCCGCGGTAGCTCACACCTGTAATCTCAGCAGTTTAGGAGGCAGAAGTGGGCAGATCACCTGAGGTCAGAAGTTTGAGACTAGCCTGGCCAACATGGTGAAATCCGGTCTCTACTAAAAAAAATACAAAAAATTTAGTCAGGTGTGGTGGGGGGATTACAGAATCCCAGCTACTCGGAGGCTGAGGCAGGAGAATGGCTTGAACTTGGGAGACGGAGGTTGCAGTGAACCAAGATCGTGGCACTGCACTCTAGCCTGGGCGACAGAGACTTCGACTCAAAAAAAGTAATAATAATAAAAAATAAAAAATTGTATACTCTTTATACCCCTGCCTTTAAATACTAACAATGGTTTACATATAGTAATTATATATAATAAAGCTCATTTTCAGGACTCTGGATTTAAATACCCAACAGGTATAGGGCTAATCATAGACTATTACCAGAGATAGTAAACACATCATCAGTGTTGGTAACTACAGATACCAATCCAAAAACAAATATGTCCACAGGCAAATCAGGAAAAATACATAAATGTTTCATAAATATGCCCACAAACATGTCCGGCCAGGTGCAGTGGCTCACGCCTGTAATCCCAGCACTTTGGGAGGCCGAGGCGGACGGATCACAAGGTCAGGAAATGGAGACCATCCTGGGTAACACGGTGAAACCCCGTCTCCTACTAAAAAATAGAAAAAATTAACCAGGCGTGGTGGCGGGCGCCTGTAGTCCCAGCTACTTGGGAGGCTGAGGCAGGAGAACGGCGTGAACTCGGGAGGCGGAGCTTGCAGTGAGCTGAGATCACACCACTATACTCCAGCATGGGCAACGAAGCGAGACTCCATCTCAGAAAAATAAAAAAAAATAAAACATGTCCACGTCTTTAAGAAAAACATGAAATAACAAGATATTTTTCTACCACATCCACTGACAAATATTATAGTTTGATGTTAACTGAAATGGCAAATATGTAGAAGAAGGGGCACACCATACCGCTGAAACACATGTATAAAAAAAGTATTTATATGTTTTTCCTAGTATACAAGCTTTCTAAGCAGACAGAAACAAGTAAGAGTTATACAAGACCCATCAACCAAAAATTAGCTGGACCTGGTGGCATGCACCTTTGGTTCCAGCAACTCAGGAGGGTGAGGCAGGAGGATCACTTGAACCCAGAAGTACGAGTCGGAGGCTGCAGATACCAACCTAATGACCAACGATGGCACCACTACTCTCCTCCTGCCTGGATGTCAGAGTCTCCCAAAAAAAAAAAAAAAAATCTGTTGGCCAGGTGCAGCGGCTCCACCTGTAATCCCAGAACTTTGGGAGGCTGAGGCGGGCAGATCACTTGAGGTCAGAAGTTTGACACCAGCCTGGCCAACATGGGGAAACCTCATCTCCAGTAAAAATACAAAAAAATTAGCCAGGTGTGGTGGCACATGCCTGTAATCCCAGCTACTCAGGAGGGTGAGGCAGGAAAAATCGCTTGAACCTGGGAGGCAGAGGTTGCAGTGAGCCAACATCGCACCACTGCACTCCAGGCCTGGGCACAGAGTGAAACTCTGTCTCCAAAAAAAAAAAAAATCTATTAGTTATATTTTGGAGATAAGAAAGTAAGTGCAGAAGGAAAACAGAAAGTGTTGCTTTTTACTTTTTATTTTCTAAATTTTTATATTTAAAAATATCTTACTGTGTACACACAATTTTAAAATAAAAAATTTTAAATACATAATTTGTAAAAGTTATACTGCTTTTGGCCTTCTATATGGGGCGGAAATAGAAAAGTAGCAAGCTTAGATAACTTTAAATGGAAAGTAAAAAAAAAAATTTTTTACTATGCAATGTTTATACAAACTATTACCAGACTATTGACAGAGACAGTAAACACATTACCAGTGTTTTATCTACAGACATCAATCCAAAAACAAATATGCCCACAGGCAAATCAGGAAAAGTATGTAAATGTTTCATAAACATGTTAAAATACTTCCGGCCAGGCGCAGTGGCTCACGCCTGTAATCCCAGCACTTTGGGAGGCCGAGGCAGGCAGATCACGAGGTCAGGAGATGGAGAACATTCTGGCTAACATGGTGAAACCCCGTCTCTATGCAAACATTGCATTAAAAAAAGGAAAGAATTCTTGCATATAGAAAATAGTTAAGAAAATATACTAGCAATTTAAAACTATCTCCAACTAATCTGAATTCACTTTGAATGAAAACTTTTTCCTCCAGTAATGCATTAAAACATAATTAGGACAAAGCATAAAAGTAATATCAACTCAAATTTAAGCACAGTATTGCACAGAATATTCTTATTGCTAGAACATTCAAAAACAGCCCCTATTTTTGATAAACTGTTGAATTTGGATAGATATAATAAAAGTCCATTATCATATCGTAGTATTAATGGAAATTTGAAGTTATCTTCAATTCCAATTATTCACTGGATAATTCCAGTGAATTATCAACTACGACAAGCACTACAAATGTTCAATCAAAAGGCAGATTATCATTTCTCAGGAATATCTATCTACCTGTATACTCTGTGAGGTAACCTGTAAGTGACCAATTCTATAAATATTCATTGTCTTGACTCTCTAATTAAATTTCCTAAGAAGAGAAACTTAATCCTTTGCTACACTATATGGATTTAACTACTGATGAGGATGTGATGTCGAAACACATCTCTTCCTAAATAAGTCATTTACCCCAATAATTCATAGTGGGACATTTAAAAACTTCTATAACTATTGGCACATTGAAATTTCGATCACTGGCTAGTCACAGCAGGAAAAAAAGAAAATTTTAAATATAAACACACACACTTGTGCACATGAACACACAAAAAGACACCATAAACAAAGTTTATCCCAAAAAGTGAGGAGGGGAAAGAAATTCTTCACAACATACAGACCATTAACTTATTTTTAACATAGTTATTATAAACCATTAAGAAATAACTATTCCAACATATGTTGGAATATGGTCACAAGGAACTATCTATAAACATCTCAATTCAGCAATAATCATCCTTTTTAATCTCTGCAACACACTGTAAAGGACTTCTAACCTCAAAATTGGTATGAAGCTTGAGTAAATAAGTATTTTCATATGGACGTATGTCATATAAATCTTTTCTGGAGGGCAATTTGCCTTCAAAGAAGCCATCATCTGCAAATTCTAACACATACATTCTAGGAATTCTTTCCTAAGGAAATAGCCAGTAATGGGCAAAGGTGTAGTGTTAAGTAGAGATACTACAACCTTGTTTATATTGTAGAAAATTTTGAAAAGAAGAAGATATAGGTATAATTAATTATAGTAGAACAGGACAATGGGATAATAAGCAGTTATTAAAAACCACTGATTTAAATCTACATGTAGTAAAAGGAAAATAATCTTCTGGTAACTGTTTAAAAGAATATCTTAAGGAATTTTATTTTTACAATCTTTTTCTTCATAAAATATAGATAAAACACACACGTTTACACAAAGACAGAAAAGAGTCTGGACTGTCATATAACACAACACAATCATTCCACATACACTGCTAGGAAGTACAATTTTAAGAGGAAGTGATATTTTTACTTTTCAGTTCTCTCCTGCTTCACATTTTTCTCATGAACATGTATAAACTTTAATATCAGAAAAAATGATAGACTTCAAATAAAACTGCTACACCACAACTGAGAAGCTTTTCAGGCTCATGTGACTAGATTACCTTTGAAAGATAATGTTTCTCTAAATTAAAGATAGGTAGGATGGGGTAGGGATTACAGAAAGCAATAAAAATAGATGAGACAGCAGTCATGCAAGGATGTAAATTGTAAAAGTATTATTGGCAAGCATTCCATAAAAACCATTCCATAAAAACCACAAATTTCTGTTTTGTGCTTGACAAACTTCTCCGTAACCATTGGGGTAAAATGAGTATACTATCTGAAAAAGACAAAACTTAGGTAAGCACTTGAGTTCTGTCATAAAACTCAAGAGAAGAAAAAACAAAGGAGTCGTTTAAATGTAGGAGGACCTTCATTTTTCAAATCTCCACTACAAAGGATTAGACAGGTGATCTCCAGAGTTCCTTTTATACTCTATTGAGCCTATGGTTAAGCAGAATAAGAAAACATAGAAAACCTGGTGCAGCATATGCAATACATTCTGCTCTCTTTCTTTAGCAATAATATCTTCAGCAGTTTCAGAAAGACTAGTGATGTCAAACCAAGACTCAAAGCTGGAAGAGAAAAATGTTTAAGTTAACCACATAAATTCAGTTATGTCAACATGATACATGATTATTTACAGTAATAATCTGTGATACTGAAACAGTATTGTTGCACCAAATCCTTAGGTGCAATTTTTAAAAATTATAATGGAAAAGAACACATTCAAACAACAAAGATAAACTGATTGGATTTTTGAACCATCAAGAACTGTGAGCTTAAAGGGAACACTTTTCTGATTTATAAATAGATTAACAACCATACAATAGTATAAAAATCAAATAAGATTAAGGTATATATTTATAATTTTACTTTACAAAAGTGAGAACTATCTCTGAAAACCAAAGTCATATGATTTTCTCCACCAGTCTTAAGTATGGCCCACTACAATATTTTAAAATTCAACATATACATAACTTGACAATATTATACATGCTTATTCCTTCCCACTGTTAAATATATATATATTACAATGAGCAATTAAGTATGAGCATGCAGATTAATAATATATAATAGGTAACATTACATCCAACTGTGGAAAATGCTAGTAACATTTATGCAGTAGACTAGATGTTCCCAAACTTGGATCACCAGAAAGATGTTCAAAAAACTCAGATTCTCAACTCCTATCTTGACACTGTAATTCAGTATGTCTGCACAGTACCTGGAATTCTTGTCTTTCAATAATAGCGCCTAGAGTCACAATAAGGTAGCCTACCTTGAGACACCATTCAGTAACCAGATTTGAAATAAATTCCCATAATTTAAAATTATATTTCCACATCCAATTAGCTTACTTCCTTCACTGATGCCAAAACAAGTATAAATTACCTTTTTTGCCCAGGTTGTATTTCCGTTGTAATCAGTTTTAGATTATGTTAACATTACCTCCTCCTCCATTCTGAAGTTACTAATTACTTTCTGGAAACTACTTTTATTTCTGATTTTATTATATAAGCTAAGATTCAAACATAGTTTCGAGAATTAAAACACTATGTTTACATTGGGAGACCTCAGTTTTAACTTTGGCTCTGGGGCTAACTAGTCTTACCTTGTAACAACTCTACACCTAGGTTTTCTTTTATGTGAGATAGGGAATAATTTAACAACTCTATTGTCCCTGGTTGTTTCATGAGGATATAATGAGAAAAATCCGTCTTAAAATGTTTTACAGGCCGGGCACGGTGGCTCAAGCCTGTAATCCCAGCACTTTGGGAGGCCGAGGTGGGCGGATCACGAGGTCAGGAGATCGAAACCATCCTGGCTAACACGGTGAAACCCCGTCTCTATTAAGAAATACAAAAAACTAGCCGGGCGAGGTGGCGGGCGCCTGTAGTCCCAGCTACTCGGGAGGCTGAGGCCGGAGAATGGCGTGAACCCGGGAGGCGGAGCTTGCAGTGAGCTGAGATCCGGCCACTGCACTCCAGCCTGGGCGACTGAGCGAGACTCCGTCTCAAAAAAAAAATGTTTTACAAAGGTAACACATAAAAGAACCTTATTATAAAAATATTATCTTAAAGTAGCATTCAGCAGTCTTCCTTTAACCAATGCAAGTAAGTTTTAAATAATCTTTTCTTAATCTGCTCTCACATAATTTGTGACAGGAGTAGAACATACAATTTATACCAAAAAGAACTTGCCAAATATTTGGCATTTTAATTCAGTTACTGAAAAGAAAGTAATTTTAACTAACAGCACAGATTTTTGAGGTTAAATCATTAAATAACTGGCTTACCCACCTTTTCAAGTCATCAAATACATCTGGCAACAAAAAGTTTAGCAATGACCAAAGTTCTGATAAATTGTTTTGCAAGGGAGTACCAGTCAAAAGAAGTTTGTTATCAGCATTGAATCGTTTTAACTCTCTGATTAGACGGCACTTCATATTCTTAATCCTGTGTCCTTCATCTACTATTAAGTATTTCCAATAGCAATGCTAGAAAATGAATTGAGGAAAAAGATTTTTAAACAATGATCTCACAATTTTTCTAACAAGAATTCTAAAAATAAAACATCTATTATGAAGGATGGATGTTGAATTTTATCAAATGTAATTTCAGTAACTACTGAGATGATCATGTTTTCATTTGATCCACTTACAAGGATTCCTAAAATTGATAATTTCAGTTCCTGGAAGAGTTATCTACTAAAATACGCTATAAAGCTTGAACTCCACCTATTCTGAATTTAAGATTTCCCTATTCAGACCTTAGTCAACGCAGTTGTAGCTTTCTTTTCTAATGTTTTCCCAAGTTTTGATATTAATGTTATGCTAGACTACTAAAAATTGAGTTTTTATTAGTTCCATACGTGCTGAAACATCAAATAGCACTAGAATTTTCCCTTCTTTATTTAAGCAATTCATATTTTCACAGAAAGTCACCCATTTACTTTCACAAAGTTATCATGAAAATGTTTTAACTTTCTCATTTTAATATCTGTGATTTCTCAGGTATCTTTATCAGGAAAATTTATAATTAATCTAATTTATATTAACATACAGAAATACAAAGTATTTCTGGAAATATAAATAACAATCTGAAAAATATAGGTACCCTTAAAAAATGGGACTGACAAATTGAGGAAAGAGTATAGAGAATGTTTTGCATTTTGCTTTATATATCCCAAAAGAATCAAAACAGTTTATAGTATTGTGTCTTCTTTATTAAAATAACTAGGAAGAGATTTATTTTCCTGGCAATATGGTAAAACCGGAAAACCTGAATTATCTCTCACTGTAAGACAGCTATCTAAAAATGCCAGATAAAAATATAAAATATCCTTTGCCGGGCGCAGTGGCTCAGGCCTGCAATCCCAGCACTTTGGGAGGCCGAAGTAGACAGATTACCTGAGGTCAGGAGTTTGAGACCAGCCTGGCCAACTTGGTTAAACCCCATTTCTACTAAAAATACAAAAATTAGCCGGACGTGGTGGCACATGCCTGTAATCCCAGCTACTCAGGAGGCTGAGGGAGGAGAATTGCTTGAGCCAGGGAGACGGAGGCTGCAGTGAGCCGAGATCCTGCCACTGCACTCCAGCCTGGGTGACAGAGTAAGACTGTCTCAAAAAAAAAAAAAAAATCGGGCCGGGCATGGTGGCTCATGCCTGTAATCCCAGCACTTTGGGAGGCCAAGGCAGGGGAATCAGAAGGTTAAGAGATCGAGGCCAGCTTGACCAACATGGTGAAACCCCGTTTCTACTAAAAATACAAAAAATAGCCACGCGTGGTGGTGAGTGCCTGTAATCCCAGCTACTTGGGAGGCTGAGACAGGAGAATCACTTGAACCTGGGAGGCGGAGGTTACGGTGAGCCAAGATTGCGCCACTGCACTCCAGCCTGGGCAACAGAGCGAGACTCCGTCTCCAATTTAAAAAAAAAAAATGTATATGTATATATATCCTTTTATAATGGGTGAGAGGGAAAAAAAAACAAGGAAACAAATGATGAGCAATCTGAAAGCCAAATTAGCAAGTGAACTCAGTCACTTCCGCTAGCACTCAGCAACAAAAGCCCTGGAACCTCACACTCAGAGTAAGCTAAGATCCTTGAAATGATAACATAAGCTCACTGAAATGGAAACCTCGAAAGTTTCTAGCCACTAGCAAATGAAATGGACATGGAAGCTTAACTATTTCATTACAGGACGGGTACGGAAAACAGATTAGAAGGGTCTTCATGTTATATTACTGAGTAGAAAACACAAATTGCAAAAGTGAATGCAGGCCGGAAGCAGTAGCTCACACCTGTACTCCCAGCACTTTGTGAGGCCTAGGCAGGTGGATGGCTTGAGACACCCTGTCCCTACAAAAAAATACAAGAAACAGGTGTGGTGACAGACGTCTGTAGTCCCCGCTACTCAGGAGACTGAGGTAGAAGAATCACTTGAGCCCAGGAGGTTCAGGCTACAGTGAGCTGAGATCGTGCCACAGGACTCCAGCCTGGGTGACAAAGTGAGACCCTGTCTCGGACCAAAAAAAAATGAATGTATAGTATGATCATATGTGTAAATTATACCTACATGTTAGCTATAATTATTGAGTATAAAGTAGTTCTCTGGGAGGCTGAGGTGGGCAGATCACGAGGGCAGGAGATCGAGAACATCCTGGCTAACACGGTGAAACCCCGTCTCTACTAAAATTACAAAAAAATCAGCCGGGCGTGCAGGGGGTGCCTGTAGTCCCAGCTACTTGGGAGGCTGAGGCAGGAGAATGGCGTGAACCTGGGAGGCAGAGCTTGCAGTGAGCCAAGATCGCGCCACTGCGCTCCAGCCTGGGCGACAGAGCAAGACTCCGTCTCAAAAACAGGAAGGAAAAAAAAAAAAGTAGTAGTTCTCAGGTAGAATTACAGGTGCTTTTACATCTTCCTGTACACTACCCTTTAAAAAAATTGGTATATATTACTTTTACTGTAAAGAAATGGTTTATATCAGGGGTCCTCAACCCCCAGGCCACAGACCTGTAGGGGTCCATGGCATGTTAGGAACCAGGCCACACAGGAGGAAGTAAGCACCTGTGAGGGAGGGAAGCTTTATGTGTATTTACAGCAAAGGGAAGCTTCATTTATATTTACAGCCACTCCCTACTGCTCACATTATGGCCTGAGTTCCATCTCCTGTCAGATCAGGAGACAATATATTCTCAAAGGAGCATGAACCCTATTGCAAACTGCACATCCAAGGGATCTGGGTTGTGCGCTCCTTATAAAAATCTAATGTTGGATGATTTGTCATTGTCTCCCATCATCCCTAGATGGAAAACAAGCTCAGGGCTACCACTGATTCTACATTATGGTGAGTTATAAAATTATTATTATTATTTTGAGACACAGTCTCACTCAGTTGCCCAGCCTATAGTACAGAGGCGTGATCTCCGCTCACTGCAATGTCTGCCTTCTGGGTTCAAGCAATTATCCTGCCTCAGCCTCCCAAGGAGCTGGGCCACTGTGCCCATGTAATTTTTGTATTTTTGTAGAGATGTGGTTTCACCATGTTGGCCAGGAAGGTCTCAAACTCCTCACCTCAAGTGATTTGCCCACCTAAGCTTCCCAAAGTGCTGGGATTATAGGCATGAGCCATTACGGCCGGCCCTATTATTTCATTATGTATTACAATTTTGTAATAATAAAAATAAAGTGCACAATAATTGTAATGCACTTGTATCATTCTGAAACCACCCCCCACCCATGGTCCATGGAAAACTTGTCTTCCACAAAACCAGTTCCTGGTGCCAAATGGTTGCAGACTGCTGGTTTGAATTTTTTTTTTTTTTTTGAGACAGACTCTCACTGTAGCACGGGCTGGAGTGCAGTGGCGCACTGCACTCCACCTCCCGGGATCAAGCAATCCTCGTGCCATTACAGATGTGCACCATCACACCCAGCTAATTTCTGTATTTTTAGTAGAGACACGGGTTTGTCATGTTGGCCAGGCTGGTCTGGAACTCCTGGCCTCAAGCGATCTGCCCGCCTCACCCTCCCAAAGTGCTGGAATTACTGGCATGAGCCTTCAAGCTCAGCCTGGTTTAAATACTTTTTAATGCTGTACACGTGTCAACTTTGCTAAACTCTTGAGCTAAGATTTCTGCAAATCATATTCCAAAGTTTTACCAGCACACACACAAAACCTGACAATACTCGTCATAATTATGCAAGTCATAATTATTCCACTTACGACTTATGTGTTTTAATTTTATGTTGAAACCATTAAGTACTTTCCTATTTCCAAGCAATTAGATAAACCTCAGGGTACCGCACTAAGAGGGTTCTCACACAGCCAGAGAAAGGAAAAACAAAGCAGTCAAGAATTATAAATGAATGAGGTAGAGCATTGAGGAAGAAGTTCAAAACATCAATAAATGAATTAACAGAAGGCACAAAAGAAGAAGGCACAATTTTTCAATTGTGTTATGCTAACAGGAAATTATTTAAGTAAGTAGCTACAACATCAAGAAAACAAATGAAAATGTTAACAAATAGTCCAATAAGATACTCTAAAAATAACTTGTCTTCAAATACTCTTATTTGATTAAAATACAATAGATAGGTAAATTCTGTATATTCAAAGTAACTGTCACAAATATATCTGTAATACATTCAGAGATTAGGTCTATTTCTGGATGATTCTAAGCCATATGTTAAACTGCCATAAGCTTTAATTATATTGTTACAAATGATGGCCTTCATCTCAATCATTCTGTTAATAAAAGTCTCCAGATTCTACAGGTATATGCACAATATAATCTATAATTTCAACAACAAATTAGACAAATGCTCCCAGATGGTAAGAAAGTGTTATAAATTAAGAAAAACATCTTTTATGTATTACAAAGAAACCAATGAAGATCATTTGTACCTGTAATGCATTTCGGTCTCTCATGGCTATTTCAAATGACGTGATTACCACAGGATGAATTTGCAGAGTCCCTTTCCGTTTGTAAATATTTCTTACCAATTTTTGACGTTCCTCCTGGGTTCCATGATATAACATTGTAGGGATCTGAAAAATTTTATATTGATTTATATCAAACTTAAGAACAAAATGTAAAAATTGACTATTTAGAGAATATAAATCATTCTGAGGGAAAAAATATAATTTAAAATTTCAGTTCTATTTTTCTATAGCAAAATAAGCCAAGCAATTCTAACAAATCATTGAACTACTATGGGAGAAAAATGGAAAAAAAAAAAAGTCAGACCGAGCACAATGGCTCACACCTCTAATCTCAACACTCTGGGAACCCAAGGCAAGCAGATCTCTAAAGTCTGCGAGTAGTTCAAGATCAACCTGAGCAACATGGAGAAATCCCATCTCTACACAAAATACAAAAATTAGCTGGGTGTGGTGGTACGCACCTGTAGTGCCAGCTACTCACCCAGTGGAGTGAGATGGGAGGTTCACATGAGCTACTCAGGTGTGAGATAGCAGGCTCACATGAGACTAGGAGGTGAAGGCCACAGTGAGCCAGAATGGCGCCACTGCACTCCAGCCTGGGCAACAGAGCAACATCCTGTCTGAAGAAAAAATAAAAATAATAAAGTCATAAAAATAAATACAAGGGCCGGGCGGGATGGCTCATGCCTGTAATCCCAGCACTTTGGGAAGCTGAGGCAGGCAGATCACCCGAGGTCGGGAGTTCCAGACCAGCCTGACCAACATGGAGAAACCCTGTCTCTCCTAAAAATAAAAAATTAGCTGGGCGTGGTGGTGCACACCCGTAATCCCAGCTACTTGGGAGGCTGAGACAGGAGAATCGCTTGAATCCAGGAGGCAGAGGTTGCAGTGAGCCGAGATAGTGCCATTGCACTCCAGCCTGGGTAACAAGAGCCAAACTCTTCTCTCTCTCACACACACACAACAACAAAAACCCATAAATACATAAAATACATATAGGCCGGGCGCGGTGGCTCACGTTCGTAATCCCAGCACTTGGGAGGCCAAGATGGGTGGATCACAAGATCAGGAGATCGAGACTATCCTGGCCAACATGGTGAAACCCCGTCTCGACTAAAATACAAAAAATTAGCCAGGTGTGCTGGTGCACACCTGTAGTCCCAGCTACTACACTCCAGCCTGGTGACAGAGAGACTCCATTTCAAAATAAATAAATAAATTTTATATATATATATATATATATATATATATATATATATATATATATATAAAAAATGAGGCAGATGGTGACACTACTTCTAGAATTTCTCATAAGGCAAAAATGTGCAGAAGGGCTGGGTGCGGGGTAACGGTGGCTCACATCTATAATCCCAGCACTTTGGGAGGCCAAGGTGGGCAGATCTCTTCAGGCCAGGAGTTCAAGACCAGCCTGGCCAACACAGCAAGAAATCGTCTCTACTAAAAACATAAAATTAGCTGGGTATGGTGGCACATGCTTGTAGTCCTAGCTACTCGAGTGGCTGAGGCACAAGAATCGACTCAACATGGGAGTCAGAGGTTACAGTGAACCAAGATTGCGTCCCTGTCCTCCAGCCTGGGCAAGAGAGACTCCATCTCAAAAAAAAAAAAAAAAAAAAAAAAAAAAAAACGCAGAAGGTAACGTGTATAGAAAAAAAGTTACAAAAAACAGAAAACTCTCTTCCTCTCTTCTCAGCCTTTTGGCAAAGATCAAGTGAAGAATAAGCAGAATTTTTAATAAAATCTCTACCTAAGTCTGTCTCAGTTGAATCAAATTAACCAATGCAATGAAAATCATTCTGAAATATTTTAGGAAAGATGTCAGGGATTTCCAAAACCTATACTATATAAATTTAAATTAGGGCACTCCACAGATTAAGTCAAATCAGACAAAATATTTATACAGGAACCAATATAATTATAGGAGTTCTACAATTTAATTCCTACAACAACGAAGCATAAAAAAACATGTAAAATTATAATTTTAACATAAGGAAGCATGTCTTACATCTGGTGCAAATCTTTTGAACTCAGCCATCCAGTTAGGAAGTGTAGACAAAGGGCCACAGACAAGAAAAGGTCCTGGTACTCCTCTCTGAATCATCAATGCAATAGTAGCAATGCACTGAACCGTCTTACCCAATCCCATTTCATCTGCTAAAATGCCATTAATTCCGTTTTCCCAAAGCATCTGGATGAAATAATAGATACTGTATTTAAACTCGGATATAAGCAACTACAGGGTTACAATATTTCATTTCTTCTCTTTAAAAAAAAATCACACCCAAAGATGAGAATTATGTTAAAACTGATATATTCACACCATAAATTATAACAACACTGTGGAAAATCCTTTATTAAAGCCATAAAAGTGTTGGAAGTCAATAACAAGGTAATTTCCACGTCTAAAAATTCAGGTTAAAGAAATCAGAAAGTAGGTATTCACACACAAATGTATAATAATGAAACATGACAGAAATGACTCCACTTGTGGTACATCACATTATTAGGCTACTATAGAAATAAAACCAATATGTTGTATTAAAAATTACAATTCATTACCCTAAGCCATTCCATGCCTTCTACTTGGTACCATCGCATCACTCCTCCCGTGAAGTGCTTTGGTTGTTGAAAAGGTACTGGCTGACCATTACACTTCCGGACTGGGTCAAAAAAGAATTTAGTATTCTGCCTAACCGTTTGAGACAATCTATCTTTAATTATACTATTCGAATCTTTATTTTTCTGAAGATTTTCTACACAGAGATTAGTAGAGGAGTTTTCATCCTGTAGAGAAAAAAAGTTTAATAAGATGTTATACAAAATGCTGCTGTATGCCACCATTTATCAGAAAATGGAACTAACAAACCCTACTGAGTCCTATAATCATTAAGTACAGAAGACTAAGATTACATCTGGATTAAAAAACTGCAGACATCTCCATCCCTCTACAAATGAAAAGCTACTAAAAAAAACAATAACAGGCTGGCACAGTGGCTAATCCTATAATCACAGCACTTTGGGAAGCTGAGGCAGGAGGATTACCTGAATCCAGGTGTCCAAGACCACCCTGGACAACATGGCGAAACCCTGTCTCTACTAAAAATACAAAAAATTAGCTGGGTGTGGTTGCACGCAACTGCCTGTATCCCAGCTACTCAGGAGGCTGAGGATCACTCGAACCCAGGAAGTCAAGGCTGCAGTGAGCCAAGAACACAACCACTGCACTCCAGCCTAGGTGACAGGAGACTGCCTCAAAAAACTAAAATAAAATAAAATATAAAAAATCTGAGAATAACCCTTACAAATTAAAATCAGGCACATACTTTTGAAAAGATCATTAGAATTATACCTTTCTTCCAAACTTCTAATATTGTGACACTCAGTAATTTATTGAACTGTTACACAGAAAATACAGTATGCATAAATAAGACGGGCAAAAGAGACGGGCAAAAGATACTAACAGATACTTTACAAAAGAAAACATATAGGCCAGGTATGGCAGCTCACGCCTGTAATCCCAGCACTTTGGGAGGCCGAGGCGGGCAGATCACGAGGTGAAGAGATCGAAACCATCCTGGCCAAAATGGTGACACCCTGTCTCCACTAAAAGTACAAAAATTAGTTGAGCGTGGTTGCGTGCACCTGTTATCCCAGCTACTTGGGAGGCTGAGGCAGGAGAATCGCTTGAACCCGGGAGGCAGAGGTTGCAGTGAGCCAAGATCGTACCATTGCACTCCAGCCTGGGTGACAGAGCAAGACTCCATCTCAAAAAAAAAAAGAAAAAGAAAGAAAACATACAGTCATCAAGAACATATTTTTATGTTCAGTAGTAATTAGGAAAATGCAAGTTAAAAACCACACACACTGCCATTTCTCATTTAATAAAATAGCTGAAATTAAAAAGACTATCAAATGCTGACAATAATGTAAGCTGGAATTTTCAAACATTGCTGGCAAGAGAATAAAATGATGCATTTACCTTGGGGGGAACAAATCTGTACTTTCTTATGAACATACATTTGCCATGTAACACAACAATTCCATTCCCAGGTACACAGGCAAAAAGTATGAAAACATGTCTACACATGGACTTGCATGCAAATTATTATAGCAACCTTACTCATAAAAGTCACAAATTGCAAACAACCCAAATGCCCATCAATAAGGGGATGGATGAGAAAATTGTAACATTCATTCAACAGAATACTAGTCAACAATAAGAAGAAACCAGTCACTAAAATGCTCAACAACATAAATGAGTATCATAGACATGTTGAGTGGAAAGGAAATAATAAGTTATCCTATAAAAGGTGTACAAAGTGGCCTCCTCTAGGTTTAGGGGTGGAAAAAGAATTAGAAAAACACAGAAGAGATCCCTCTACAATGGAAATGTTCTATACCTTCATTTGGATGGCAGTTACACAAGTGTACGCAAGTGTCAAAATTCATTAAAATACAGTACTTAACAATTATTTCTTCCTGACTGACTGTAAGTTATAAAATGAAGCCAAAATCACATGGTAAATTATAGAAGATTACATCAAGACTTTATCTTAAAAATCCAACTAAATATTTATCTAACTAAATCTTGAAAAATCCAATTAAATTGCACCCATAAACCAGTCCTTATACTTAACAAAAGAATAAAAATCAAGACAGTTTTATAGTATAAATTTTGGACAAAATTGTATGACCAAATAGAGTATCTCTCATTTTATAAACATTACATTAATTTCTCAAAGGCCTAAAAATTTTTAATATGTAAATTAACTACTTGAAGTTCACATCCATTCACGAATATTTTCACGTCATGATTATTTTGCTTCCCTATGCAACCTGGTAATTTTAAGTACTTGAGCAATAAAAAAGTGAGATAACAAGGAACCTCTCTACATAAAATGGGATAAGTGAAGAGGTGGCTCGAAAATCAAGCCTTCTCAAACAGAACTTTTAAGAAACTTAAAAAATCTTTAAGGTCTGAAGCAAGATTAAGGCATCCCTCATCAAAGGCACCCCTCACAGCTTCCATAAGATGACTCATGGTTTATATCCACATGGCTACGAGCAGTTGTATCACTGCCAGATTCACAAGTTAAAAGCAACATTGCTAGACCCATAAATTAACACTTATACATCAATAATCATGCAATAAAATACCTAACTAAAGTTGATACATAAAAAAGAAAAATGTTGGATATGGAAGAAATGAATACATAGGTATTTTTTTAAAGCAAAGAAACGGGATAAAGTGAGAAAAACGTACACTGGTGATTACAGAAAAAGGACTAATAACTGGGGAGTAAATATGACTTCTAAACTTAATCATAAATCTCTTACCTCGTTCTCCTTTTTATTTTTTTTAGCCACAGACAAAATTTCCTAATAGTTTGAGAAAACAAAAACAAATTAATAATGTATGAGGTTCATTTATTTATTTATTCAACAAGCATTTGTTCTGTGCTTATTTTGCCAGGCAATGAGGATGAGATTCTCAAGATAATTAAAATATAGAGATCTAAAACTAGTGGTCTTCAGGCAGAAATAAGCCTATAAACATTACTGGCTCATAATATTTCCTAACATTCTAAGCTAATTTGGGAACATTTATACAATGGGATATTTCATCAAATACAGTGGTTTTCCAGCTTTTCTTTCTTTTAGTCTGAGATTAAGTACAAATTCACACATGGCAACAAACCTCTAGTCCTGTGGTCAGCAAACTACAGCCTGTACACCAACTCCAGCTAAGCGAATACATAGGTACTTTTTTAAAAGCAAAGAAATGGGATAAATTGGAACAAAGTCAGCCTCACTTGTTTACGGTTTGTGTATGGCTGCTTTCAAACGACAATAGCAAAGTACAGGGTTAAGTAGTTGCCCACAAAACTACTCAAAAGCTAAAAATATTTACTATCTGGCTATTTACAGAAAAAGTCTGGCAAACCATGTTACAGCCCACTTTAGACCTCTGTGGATAGACATCTGAGTTTGCATTCCTGGGTTAGAGGCAAAGACAGATAGATTAAAAATACAGAATAAAGTACTCTGATTTTGAAGTACCTACTAGATGCTGGTGGTAAGGAGACAATACCTGAGTGTGTCACTGGGTGGCTTAGCAAATAATTATCTTACATAAAATGATCTAAAAAGTTGTCACCAGGCTTCATCATTCAAGATAGTGAGGGTAGATTTCAAGCAGAGAGAATACAGAAGGTATAGGGGATGAAGTAGATTCAAAACAGCATTATCAAATTTAAGATTCACAGAAGAGTAACAGGACATGTAAGTAGGTGACACACACACATATATACACACGGGAATATGTGTATATCGTGTGCATATGAAGTATTATGTACGTATACATATTCATATTCTAAGGCTGAGGCTAAAAGGAATTTATACCAGGAACTGATAAAGCTGTCCTGTAAAATGACTAGATAAAATGAAACTTGAAAGAACAATTTAGAAATAAATCAAAATCTATAAATAGCACCAATGAAGTATTCTTATTAAAAATCAAGCATGGGCAACATGGTGAGATCCCATCTCTACAAAAAAATATAAAAGTTGGCTGGGCTTGGTGGTGCACACCTGTAGTCCCAGCTACTCAGGAGGATGAGGTGGGAGGATTGCTTGAGCCCAGGAGTCAGAGGTTGCAACGAGCCAAGATGGCACCATTGCACTCCACCCTGGGCAACAGAGCAAGACCCTACCTCCCTCGACAAAAAAAAACAAAAATTAAAAAAAACCTTAATCACAAACTTCTGTATTTAACTTATAGTTACTATAGTTAACAGGAAACACAAGAGGCAGAGAAATCATGGGGATACAATCAGTAAAGTCCAGAATGTGGGGAATTATACAGAATTACTCATTTTCTTCAACAAATAATGTTTCTTAAAAAAGATGAGAGACACTCTAGATCTAAAAGAGAACTAAGACACACATTAATCAAACGCAATTTATGTAACTTTTTTGGATCCTGATTTGAACCAATCATTTTTTAAAAAGGTATGAGCTAAGCAGATCACAGTGGGAAGTGCCTATACTCCCTGTACTGCTACTCGGGACACTGAGGCAGGAGGATCATGTGAGCCCAGGTATTTGAGGTGTAGTCACTATGACAATACTCAGGAATAGCCACTGCACTCTAGTCTCGTCAATACAGCAAGCCCCCATCCCTAAAAACAAAAATTAGCCTATTGAGAAATTTAAATATTAAGGAATTACCATTGACTTTCAAAAGTGTGATAACTGTATTGTGGTTATGGTTCAAAAGTCTTGGCCGGGCACGGTGGCTCACGCCTGTAATCCCAGCACTTTGGGAAGCCAAGGCGGGCAAATCACAAGGTCAGGAGTTTGAGACCAGCCTGGCCAACACGGTGTCAATACTAAAAATACAAAAAATTAGCTGGGCGTGGTGACAGGCACTTGTAATCACAGCTACTTGGGAGGCTGAGACAGGAGACTCGCTTGAACCCAGGAGGCGAAGGTTGCAGTGAGCTGAGATCCCGCCACTGCACTCCAGCCCAGGTGACAGCGTGAGACTCCATCTTAAAAAAAAAAAAAAAGTCTTGCTCAGCTTTTTCTAAAAATATCCCAGAATTAAAAAGTGATTGGCTGGGCAGGGTGGCTCATGCCTATAATCTCAGCACTTTGGGAGATCAAGACAGGCGGATCACCTGAGGTCAGGAGTTCGAGACCCACTTGACCAACATGGAGAAACCCCGTCTCTAATAAAAGTATAAAATTAGCGGGGTGTGATGGCACATGCCTGTAATCCCAGCTACTCGGGAGGCTGAGGCAAGAGAATTGCTTGAACCTGAGAGGCAGAGGTTGCAGTGAGCCGAGATCATGCCATCGCACTCCAACCTGGGCAAGAAGGGGGAAACTCCATCTCAAAAAAAAAAAGTGACATTCAATTTACTATCCTCTAAATATTTGTAATTTTTCAGATTTTCCATAATACAAAGAAAAAGAATATACATATACGAAAATGTTAGTGATTATCTGTTTGACAGCTTTTCAGGTGATTTTCTTGTATTTTGTTTAGTCTCAAATTTTTCTACAAGAAAATGCAATTCCTTGTGAAACCATAAAAAGTAATGGAGGTTATGAGTGATTAAATTTGCTTCAGAAAAACCAATCTGGTACTCTTGACAATGAATGAGAGCTATACTAGGATTATAAAAATCAATTAAGAAACTACTAACAATAGGGCAGAGTAAGGGCATAAACACCAGAGTAGCAGCGAATGAAATGACTCACAGAAATCGATAAAAATCTAGATATATAAGGAAATTCAGATAACCTCCTAAATTCTGTTTTGAATGACACAGTAGATACTGGTTCTGACACTAACATCAAAGAGAAAACAAAAGAGCAAGATTGGGAAGAAAGAGAGGAAAAGATAAATTGCTTGCTTTGGGCTAGATTATCAATTTCAAAGATCCCAATAAATTCAACTGACAGACGTAAAACTGCTCAACTGCACAATGTGTAAGGAAATATGTACAGGCTACTCTTTAAAAAAAAAAAAAAAAAAAAAAAAAAAAAGGGCCGGACGCAGTGGCTCACGTCTATAATCCCAGCCCTTTGGGAGGCTGAGGCAGGCGGATCATGAGGTCAAGAGATTGAGACCATCCTGGCCAAAATGGTGAAACCCCATCTCTACTAAAACTACAAAAATTAGCTGGGTGTAGTGGCACACACCTGTAGTCCCAGCTACTCGGAATGCTGAGGCAGGAGAATCGCTTGAGGCGGAGTTGAGCTGTAGTGAGTCAAGATTGCAGCACCGCACTCCAGTCTGGCAACAGAGCAAGACTCTGCCTCCAAAAAAAAACAAAAAAAAACAAAAAAAACCAGGATCTCATTCTCTTGCCCATGCTGCAGTGCAGTAGCACATTCTCACCTCACTGCAGCCTTGACCTCCCCAGGCTCAGGTGATCCTCTTACCTCAGCCTCCTGTGCAGCTGGGACCAAAGCTGTACGCCACCACGCCTGGCTAATTTCTTTTTTTTTTGTAGAGACAGGATTTCACCATGTTGCCCAAACTAGTCTCAAACTCCTGGGCTTAAGTGATCCTCCCACCTTGGTCTCCCAAAGTGCTGGTATAACAGGTGTCAGGCATCATGTCCAGTCCAGCCTACTCTTAAAAAGCTTAAAAATAGGGTGGTGCAGTGGCTCACGCCTGTAATCCCTTGGGAGGCCAAGGTGGGTGGATCACCTGAGATCGGGAGTTTGAGACCAGCTTGACCAACATGGAGAAACCCGATCTCTACTAAAAATACAAAATTTGCCAGGCGTGGTGGCACATGCCTGTAATCCTAGCTACTCGGGAAGGCTGAGACAGAAGAATCACTTGAACCTGGGAGGCGGAGGCTGCAATGAGCCAATTCGGTGCCATTGCACTCCAGACTGGGCAACAAGAGCGAAACTCTGTCTCAAAAAAAAACTTGGAAATAAAGAATAGAAAACAGGACAATCTAGAAAGACTGGTTCAAAAATTTTTGTTCTGCAGACACGAAAACAATGTATCTATAATTGAAAGGCAAAGACCCAGTGAGGAAGGAAAAGGTGAATAAATAGATGGGATAATTTGGAGGAGCAGGGTTCACAGTGACAGAACATTCAATAGGGGTAACACATCTCCAAATGTATTCGTAGATTTAGAGATTCTTCAGCAAGTAACATGAGATGCAAACAATGAAAAGAATTTAGGCAAAGAGGAAAAGAGAGCAGGAAATTCAGTAAATACACAGAAGAAAGAAATAACAGTAAATGAAAGAATAACTGGTATAGGGTCAGGCATGGTGGCTCACACCTGTAATCCCAGCACTTTGGAAGGCAGAGGCAGGCAGATCACTTTGGGTCAGGAGTTTGAGACCAGCCTGGCCAACATGGTGAAACCACCTCTCTACCAAAAATACAAAAACTTAGCCAGGCGTGGTGGCACGTGCCTGTTGTCCCAGGTGCTGGACTACTCAGGGAGCTGAGGTAACAGAATTGCTTGAACTGGGAGACGGAGGTTGCAATGAGCCGAGATCGCGCCACTGCACTCTAGCCTGGGCCACACAGTGAAACCTTGTCTCAAAAAAAAAAAAAAGAAAAAGAAAAGGAAAGAAAGAAAAACTGATATGCCCACAGATCTCTGAACACACTAGCCAAGTGATTCACCAAAATGAAAATTGCTTAAAATCTTTCGATAGCTTCCTACTTTACTTAGGGCAGCCTTAAACTCCTGACCATGCTTACATCTACAGCTTCATCCTTCCTTCATCACTCTTTTCACTTATATACAAATTGGAGGCAAATATAATTTCCTTCAAGTTTTTTTAAACTGCCAGTCTCTCTTGACCCTGGACATTTGTTCAATGCTTTAATTTCTTCCTAAAACACGCCCCCCCTACTATCTTCCCTTTAATTTACTCTTTCCCTATTAATCCCACCTTTAAATAATTTAACTTTTATCCTTCAAGTCACAACATAGATATCATTTCCTTTTCCTAGATGAAAACGTTCAGGAACTGCATGCCTGAGTGAAGAGGCCCTCTAATACGGTATATAAACATCCAATTACCAACCGGGCACAGTGGCTCAGACCTGTAATCCAAGCACTTTGGGAAGCCGAGGCAGGAGCCCAAAAATTCAAGACCAGCGTAAACAACATGACAAAACCCCATCTTTACAAAAAATACAAAACTCAGCCAGGCCTGGTGGCACATGCACAGAGTCCCTGCTACTGGGGAGTTTGAGATAGGAAGATCACTTGAGTCTGGGAGGTTGAGGCTGCAGTGAGCTGAGATTATGCCAGCTGCATTCAAGCCAGGGTAATAGAAACATTGTCTCAAAAAAAAAAAATTCAATTTCATTTACTACTTACTCCTATATATCTCTCTGTATGTAGGCTAAGGTGAAGACAGCGTTTACCTTTCTTTACTAATGGATTTCATCCACCTATGACAAAGTTTGCTCCAAACCAATATTCCACAACCATTTAACAAATTAAATAAACAGCTGTATGACTGGCTAAACTTCAGTATGGCATATTAAAAGTGGTTTTTCTTTTATGAGTAGGAGTTTCAATCTTGTTACCCAGGCTGGAGTGCAATGGTACCTGCCATCTTGGCTCACCGCAACCTCCGCCTCCAGAGCTCAAGCGATTCTCCTGCCTCAGTCTGCCCGAGTAGCTGGGATTACAGGCATGTGCCACTACGCCCGGCTAATTTTAGTAGAGATGGGGTTTCTCCATGTTGGTCAGGCTGGCCTGGAACTCTTGACCTCAGGTGATTCTCCCACCTTGGCCTCCCAAAGTGCTGGGGTTACAGGCATGAGCCACTGCGCCCAACCTAAAAGTGTTTTAAACTGCAAGTTGAATGGATACCATAATCAATTTCGGTGGGCCCTAACTTTTTTTTTTTTTTTTTTTTTTTTTTTGAGACAGAGTCTTGCTCCGTTGCCCAGGCTGGAGTGCAGTGGCACGATCTCAGCTCACTGCAACCTCTGCCTCCCAGGTTCAAGCAATTCTCCTGCCTCAGCCTTCTGAGTAGCTAGGACTACAGGCGCGAGCCACCATTCCCAGTTAATTTTTGTATTTTTAGTAGAGATGGGGTTTCACCATGTTGGCCAGACAGGTTTCAAACTCCTAGCCTCACGTGATCCACCCGCCTCAGTCTCCCAAAGTGCCGGGATTGCAGGCGTGAGCCACTGCTCCCAGCCCCCTGACAATTATTTTTCAATGAAAAACTATCGCTGCATCCCTAAAGGAAAAGTATTATGTAAATTTTTCTTATGAAGAGCTAAAAAGTCTGAACTTCAGGTAAAAGAACAACAGTAGACAATAGAGTTGTGCTTTTTATTAAATATAAGAATGTGGCCGGGAGTGGTGCCTCACGCCTGTAATCCCAGCACTTTGGGAGACGAAGGCGTGAGGATCACCTGAGGTCAGTAGTTCAAGACCATTCTGGCCAACACGGCAAAACCCTGTCTCTACTAAAAATACAAATAGGCGCCTGTAATCCCAGCTTCTCAGAGGCTGAGGCATAAGAATTGTTTGAATCTGGGAGGCAGAGCTTGCAGCAGTGAGCCTAGATCGTGCGTGCCACTGCACTCCAGCCTGGGGACAGAGCAAGACTGTCTCCAAGAAAAAAGAGAATGTGACACATTAAAAACATGCTAAGGAATTGGTTTGTCAGAACTGAAGATGCTCTAATTCATTCATATTTTGAAGCAAAAAGTGAGAAATGAAAAAAAGAAGTTGGTTTTAGAAATGAGCATATGATTTCAGTTTCGTAAAAGTCTTCAACAAAGAACAAGAATAAAGTTCTTAAGACAAGGTTAGGGGTTACAAAAAGTTAAATTATAGTAACAATTTCTGACTAGGCCAGGCTCAGACTCCTTTAACAAGATACCATCTTTTTCCCTAAAACACTTCTCTGCTCTGGTCAGTGTCTTTACTACCCTACCCTTTTCCCCCACCTCTCCACAACATATTATATGTAATTTTAAGCTGTATGGCCACGCCTGTTGTTTCCACTGTTCCTTGCAAAATACAAGTCTACTAGGTACTTTACAACCACAAGATAATTGGTAGAGTCAAAGCTATTACTGTTTTCTATAATAACCCAAATAAAGCAACCAGCATAGGCCGGGAGCAGTGGCTCATGACTGTAATCCCAGCACTTTGGGAGGCCGAGGCAGGCGGACCACCTGAGGTCAGGAGTTCAAGATCAGTCTGGGCAACACGGTGAAACCCCATCTCTACTAAAAAAACAAAATTAGCTGGGCGTGGTGGCACATGCCTGTAATCCCAGCTACTCAGGAGGCTGAGACAGGAGAAACGCTTGAACCTGGGAGGCGGAGGATGCGGTGAGCTGAGACTGCACCATTGCACTCCAGCCTGGGCAACAACAGTAAATCTCTGTCTCACCCCCACCCGCCTCCCCCAAAAAAAAGAAAACCAGCATAAAGCTGGGCACACTGGCTCACACATGTACTCTTCAGCAGTTTGGGGGGCTAAAGCAAGAGGATCGTTTGAACCCAGGAGTTCAAGAGCAGCCTAAGCAACATGAGACCTCATCGCTACAAAAAATGTAAAAATTAGCCAGCTGTGCATGGTGTCACACACCTGTAGTCCCAGCTACTCAGGGGGCTGAGGTAGAAGGATCACTTGAGCCCGAGGTTGACGCTGCAGTGAGCCATGATTGTGCCACTGCACTCCAGCCTGAGTCCCAGAGTGATACCCTGTCTCAAAAAAAGAAAAGAAGAAAAAAAAAGAAGGAAGCTAGAAAGGCAGAAAGGAAGGAAGGAAGGAAACAGAAGAAGGAAAGAAAAGAAAACCAGAACAACCTAAAGGTGTAAATCTATTTGCCACTTAAGTGAGGACGTGCGCAATGGCTCACGCCTGTAATCTGGCATTTTAGGAGACCGAGGTGGGCAGATCACCTTAAGTCAGGAGTTCAAGACCAGCCTGGCCAACATGGTGAAACCCCATCTCTACTAAAAATACAAAAATTAGCCAGGCGTGGTGGTGGGCACCTGTTATCCCAGCTACTTGGGAGGCTGGGACAAGAGAATCGCTTGAACCCGTGAGGTGGAGGTTGCAGTGAGCCAAGGCAGCATGGACCACAGAGCTCCACCTCAAAAAAAAAAAAAAAAAGTCTATGAAGGTCAGATGACATTAGTTTCAGATTAGTCTCAAGTCTACTGTAGGTTGGTAGATAGCTTCAAACATTTTGGCAACTTCATCTATAAATGATATATAATATTAAATTAAAAACATATTTGATGTGATATTGAATATTCAATCCTTACAGCTTTAAGGTAGTTTAAAACCTACATTTTACTCAACATCAAATGTTAGGTACCCTCTCCCTTTTATTTTTACCTCTTTTGACATGACCTCTGAAATATTGTATGATTCATCTTCTCTTCCTCTTTTTTTCCTCATAACTATAAAAAAAAATTTTATTTTTGATAGCAATTAAAATAGAAATATAAACATGTATTATTCAAAACTAGAATAAGGATGTTTACCTGGCTTCTCTTCGCTTGCATCGATTGAATTTTTACCCTACAAAACAAGGATTCAGAATACTGATTTTACTAATGAACTTTATAATATTATACATTAAAAGGCACTGATTAACTTGAGGAAAAAATGTTTCTTGCAGTTGAGCCACATTCACATATAGTTTTTCACTATTATACTTACCTACATGTAATATTTTCGGTATTTCCCTACTACAACTTGTTCATAATCTCTGCTTTTTCCCAACGGTTCTACTTCTGTCCATTATTTTTCCATTTAGAAGAGAAATTTCAAAATTAAACACAGCTGGCATTTCGTTTGTTTTTTGGAGACGGAGTTTCACTCTTGTTGCCCGGGCTAGTGTGCAATGGTACAATCTCGGCTCACTGCAACCTCTGCCTCCCAGGTTCAAGAGATTCCCCTGCCTCAACCTCCCGAGTAGCTGGGATTACAGGTACCTGCCACCATACCCGGCTAATTTTTGTATTTTTAGTAGAGATGGGGTTTCACCATTTTGGCCAGGCTGCTCTTGAATTCCTGATTTTAGGTGATCCACCCGCCTAGGCCTCCCAAAGCGCTGTGATTACAGGCGTGAGGCGCTGCGCTCAGCCCACAGTTGGCATTTTTATTTAGAAATACCATGTACATCTTTATACATTACGCTAAAGATATTCAATAGGTAGGGAATTGAAGGAATATTCATTGTGAATGAAATTCATACATTAAATATAACCCAAAGCAGAAATAAAAGAGAATACTAACTGAAAATTATTAGTGAGGAAGGTAAGGGAAATGAGATGTTAAGAAACAGTTTCTGGCCAGGTGCAGTGGCTCACGCCTATAATCCCAGCACTTTAGAAGGACTAGGTAGTAGACTGCTTGAAGTCAGGAGTGCAAGACCAGCTTGGGCAACAAAGCAAGATCCCCATCTCTTTAAAAAATGTAGAAATTAGCTGAACATGGTGGTGTGCACCTGTAGTTTCAGCTACTCAGGAGGCTGAGGTGGGAAGATGGCTTGACCCCAGGAGTTCAAAGCTGTAGTGAACTACTATGGAGCTATTGAACTCTAGCCTGGGCTACTGAGACATCGCCTCTAAAAATTTTTTTAAGTTTCAAAATAAGAGTTGGGAAACTATTATATCAAGAATAGGTGAACAATATGTATGATAAAATGACAAAAATATATATATAATGAATTTTTAAATTAAGTTACAAAGTCTGAAGATTAAACAAGAAAATACCGAAAAAGGACTGGTGCCATTAGAGTAGGCAGAACAGTTGACACCTTTAAGAAAAAAGCAGAGGGGAAAAAAATCAAAACCCTTATATAAACAGCTAGGTGGAATTAAGTGAAGGATATATTAAAATTAACAGGTTCAAGAGCAGGGAATAAATGACTAAGCCAGTAAAATTATCATATAAATAAAAACATGTTGTTCAAAACCCCTAGGTAAGGCCAGTTGTGCTAGCTCATGCCTGTAATCCCAGCACTTTGGGAGCCAAGGTGTGGGTGTGGGGGACAGCTTGAGCCCAGGAGTTCGAGACCAGCCTGGGCAACACAGTGAAGCCTTGTCTCTATGAAAATAAAAATCTGAAAAGCTCTAGGTCTCTGAAATTAGCAAGTGAGTCAAGAATCAGCGGTTTTTTTGTTTTTTGTTTTTTTAGAGATGGTGTCTTGCTCTGTCACCCAGGCTGGAGTCCAGTAGCATGAGCTCAGCTCACTGCAACCTCCGCCTCCCAGGTTCAAGTGATTCTCCTGTCAGCCTCCCAAGTAGCTGGGATTACAGGTACCTGCCATCACACCCGTCTAATTTTTGTGTTTTTGGTAGAGACTGGGTTTCACCATGTTGGCCAGGTTGGTCGCCAGCTCTTGACCTCAGGTGATCCGGGATTACAGATATGAGCCATCATGCCCAGCCCATTTTTATTTTTTTAATACTCTCTCTCAGTAGACTCAGTATTACCAGTTTTATTTATTTATTTATTTATTTAGGAACAGAGTCTCCCTCTATGGCCCAGACTAGAGTACAGTGACACAGTCTTGGCTCACTGCAACCTCTGCCAACTGTGTTCAAGTGATACTCGTGCCTCAGCCTCCCAAGTAGCTGGGACTACAGGCACATATCACCACGCCCAGCTAATTTTTTGTATTTTTAGCAGAGACAGGGTCTCACCATGTTGACCAGGCTGGTCTCGAACTCCTGGCCTCAAGGAATCCATCTGCCTCAGACTTCCAAAGTGCTGGGAAAGGCGTGAGCCACCACACCTAGCAGTATTACCAGTTTTAAATAATGGGTTTTGTTGCAAAATAGTCTGCAAAATACTTTATCAGGCATTTTAACATCACCATTAACTAGCCTAAGAATCAAATAACTGGACTTAATCTCAGTACTTTCGGAGGCCAAGGCAAGAGGATCATGAGATCAGGAGTTGAAGACCAGCCTGGCCAAGATGGTGAAACCCTGTCTCTACTAAAAATACAAAAATTAGCCAGGTGTGGCGGCAGGCGCCTGTAATCCCAGCTACTTGGGAGGCTGAGGCAAAAAATTGCTTGAACCCAGGAGGTGGAGGTTGCAGTGAGCCGAAATCACGCCACTGCATTCCAGCCTATGTGACAGAGTGAGACTACATCTCAAAAAAATAAATAAATAAAAATAAAGGCAGTTTAGCATAGAAGCTAAGTAGAAGTTCTTAAACTAATCCTGGGTTCAAATCCATAATTTTCAGCAATTCTCATTTCAGATAATGAGAGTCAGCTCTCATTATCTGCAGTACTTGTGGTTCAATAAAATCACTATGACTAATGACTTATTGCCCCTAGGAAAAATACAATTGGGTTCCTGACTCTGGTTATGACATTTTCAACCAACAATACACAACCCTGTTTTCTTTGTGTTTCTGTTTTTAAAGATATCTTATTTAATATATATGTTGATTAATACTGAACATATTATGTCCAAGCACAGTGGCTCACGCCTGTAATCCCAGCACTTTGGAAGGCCGAGGTGGGCAGATCACGAGGTCAGGAGTTCGAAACCAGCCCGTCCAATATGGTGAAACCCCGTCTCTACTAAAAATACAAAAATTAGCCAGGCATGGTGGCACACACCTGTAGTCCCAGCTACTCGGGTGACTGAGGCAGAAGAATTGCTTGAACCCAGGAGGTGGAGGTAGCAGTGAGCTGAGACTACGCCACGGCACTCCAGCCTGGGCGACAGAGCAAGACTCTGTCTCAAAAAAATAAAAATAAAAATAAAAATAAAATAAAATAAAAATTGAACTCATGGCCAACAGCACTGTACCTCATGCCTAAATGAAGCTTACCCAAGACACACTTTCTCCATATGGCACAGCTTTTTTGTACTTAGAAACACTAGATAGCACTTTGGTACACTTGGGGGCCATTTTAACAGCAAAATCACCAGGAAAAGCACACAAAAATGCAAAAATCATGGTGCTAAATGAAGACCATGAGAAGGACATATGCTTGACATACATACAGTAGCAACCCATGTTTGAGCTGAGCTTGGAACATATGTATTGGAAGACTAAAATTATTTGCTGCTCTGAACATAAGCATGTCCAAAAATGACCATGACGGTGTTAGGAATCTTGACTCTGGGGTTACGAATAAATTTAAGTGAGTTGGCAAATTCACAAACATAGAATCCTTGAATAATGAAGAATGACTGTTCTTTATCTCCTTGCATCAGCCTATTTATGTAAAATGGGGGAGAAAAGTACCTCTACCTAATAAGAACTGTTGTGAGAGAGAGAAAACAGGCTGGGCGTGGTGGCTCATGCCTGTAATCCCAGCACTTTGGGAGGCCGAGGCGGGTGGATCACGAGGTCAGGAGATCAAGACCATCCTGGCCAACACGGTGAAACCCCGTCTCTACTAAAAATACAAAAAATTAGCCGGGCGTGGTGGCGGGCGCCTGTAGTCCCAGCTACTTGGGAGGCTGAGACGGGAGAATGGCGTGAACCCAGGAGGCGAAGCTTGCAGTGAGATGAGGCGACAGAGCGAGACTCCATCTCAAAAAAAAAAAAAAACCAAAAAAAAGTTAAAGTTAAACAGATGATCAAAAAAGTCAGAAGAATACAAAAGTATTTCTTCAATATTTAAATGACATAAAAAATATTCTGGGCCGGGCGCGGTGGCTCAAGCCTGTAATCCCAGCACTTTGGGAGGCCGAGATGGGCGGATCACGAGGTCAGGCGATCGAGACCATCCTGGCTAACACGGTGAAACCCCGTCTCTACTAAGAAATACAAAAAATAGCCGGGCGAGGTGGCAGCGCCTGTAGTCCCAGCTACTCGGGAGGCTGAGGCCGGAGAATGGCGTGAACCCGGGAGGCGGAGCTTGCAGTGAGCTGAGATCCGGCCACTGCACTCCAGCCTGGGCTACAGAGCAAGACTCCGTCTCAAAAAAAAAAAAAAAAAAAAAAAAAATATTCTGGCTGGTTATATTACCTTTTTAACTTTTAAAGACTCCTTTTTTCTCTCCAATTTTTCTTTCTTCTTCTGTTCCTGTAAGATAATTTTTTCTTATGTCACAAGTGGGAAGTGCACCATTAAAAAAAAAAAAAAACGCGTATCAATTATCAAATAACTTATGTTTACAATGAGAAACTAAGGTCTATCATAATTAAAAAACAGGGAGGAACTTGTACTTCAACAAGCCTTTATGGACTAATGGGACAGATTTACCATCCTGCCTTAAACTAAAATCCAGATAAAATTTATTAAACAGTGGTTTTCAGACAACATGCAGTAACGAACTATAAACATTGACAAAAGGGAAACAAGGTTAATCTTCTGACTGCCCAGCTTACTGCCTGATACAATTTTAAAGTACAAATAATGGAGAAAACTCCAAACAGAGCCCAACAGTCTCTTTGTGTTGAGGAGACAGAACCCAAAACTTAAAAAACAAAAAACTTAAAAAACAAAGCAGTAGCATTCCCAGGGTCAAGTACCAGAGAGGACAGAGCTGCACAAAGGCAGCTGTTACCTCTCTCTCGGGCTGACTACTGTTACCTCTCTCTCGGGCTGACTACTGGTAAGTGCATGGTAACCAAGGCCAGGAGAAAAGTCACCAGAAAGAAGTAGGTGGAAAGGCTCATGTTCCAAGGGGTCAGGCATAATAAGGTATACCTCACATTCTCTCAGCCAAAGTGGAAAGTCCTCTTAATATAAAGGGCATCAAGTAGAGTGCTCAAGAAAGGGATCAACTTATTCCTAGACTAAAAGCTATTCTAGACATACTCTTACAAATGTTTAAAAGACACCAAAAATTCAAACCATTTCCAAGAGGTGATGAAAGGGGTAGATGCTGTGTAACTCATTAAGTTGAATATTTGTTTTTCCATTTGTTTTACTTTATCATAAAAAAGCAATAAAAGGGTTTCAAACAAAGGAAAAAGGAGATTTTATAAACACAGCAAAATTGAAACTGATAATTGGTAAATGTGGGTGATGGGAACACAGGGACTTACTGTATTCTCTCAATTTGCACAAGTTTTTAAATCTTCATAACAGTCTAGTAGAAAGACAAACAATAAATACAAAAAAAGATGTATATCAGATGAAAAGTGCAATGGGAAGAACAGAACAAGGTAAAGAGAATCAGGTGTGTCAGCAACTTTCTTAAAATTGTGAGGGCAGGTCTCATCTAGAAACCATTTAAGTCAAGGCTTGAAGATGAAGTTAAGCCATGCAGTTATTTAGAGGAAGAAGGTTCCAGGCATAAAATAGCAAGGGCAAAAGCCCAAGACAGGAAACACATCTGGAGACAGGTCTGAAAGGTAATGGGATTGAGGGAGGCAATCAAACTGCTTACAGACATATAGATATTATCAGGACTTTCACTTTTCAGAAACAACATAAGCTAGGAGACAGTGAAACATCTTTAAAGTACTCTAAGAAATAAAGTACTAAAGAAAAACAATTCTTTACCAGTAAAAATGTATTTCAAAAACGAAGGTAAGTGAAGACATTCAGATATATGAAAGCTAAAAGAACACATCACCAACAGAAAATGCAAATGAACCTATAATAACAGAAAACCGATCAATTGGCTATCTGTGGATAGAACATGGGGTAGGGATGGGAAAGAAGAATTATAAATGAGCCGAAAGAATTCTTTGGAATCAGTGGGTATGTCCACTATCATGATTGTTATGTCTTCACAAGTATATCCCTATATCAAAACTTAGGGAATTGTACATTTTAAATATGTGCAGTTTAGTGTATGTCAATTACACTCCAATAACGACATTTCTTAATGGAATCCTTCTCAGGAATAAAAAGAATAACCTACAGAAAAACATGACATGAATTAATCTCAAAAATACACTGAGCAAAAGTAACAAGACAAAGAATGCATATGTGCAAGAATATTGAGAAAAAAAAAACTCAGTTTCTCCCTACACACTCAACAATCAACACAAAAGACTTCTGTGACCCAATGTGTGAGGGTTTTCCCTATACACCAAAAAGCATTTCTGCAGTGACACCGGCTAGGTGTCCTCTATTGTAATTAAATTCTGACATCATCTACCGGGTGACAGCACCATACCCCATAGGTTGAGGGTTCAGTCCCCAAGACTTTACCTACCAGTTCCAGATGCCAATCACAAGGCCCAAGTCACTTTACCTGTGCTTCTGACTGAACAGCTATAAATCAGGGTTCCCACAAGCCCCTCTTTGGGTTTGACTAATTTGCTGGAGGAGCTTACAGAACTCAAAGAAACACTAAAGTTTATTGGTTTATTATAAAGAATATGATAGTCCGGGCGCAGTGGCTCACACATGTAATCCTACACTTTGGGAGGCCAGGGTAAGCAGACCACTTGAGCCCAGGAGTTCTAGACAAGCCTTGGCAACACGGCAAAACTGTGTCTCTACCAAAAATACAAAAATAAGACAGACATGATGGTGTGCTCCAGTGGTACAATCTCGGCTCACTGCAACCTCCGCCTCCCAGGTTCAAGCGATCCTCCTGCCTCAGCCTCCCAAGTAGCTGGGGTCACAGGCACACACCACCATGACCGGCTAATTTTCATATTTTTGGCAGAGACGGGTTTTCACTACGTTACTCAGGCTGGTGTCGAACTCCTGGGCTCAAGTGATCCACCTACCATGGCCTCCCAAAGTGCTGGGATCAGAGGGGTAAGCCACAGCCCCCAGCCTGTTGTGTTTTATTTTTGAGACAGGGTCTTGCTCTGTCACCCAGGCTAGAATGCAGTGGTGCCATCACAGCTCATTGCAGCCTCAATCTCCTTGGCTCAAGCCTCCTCCTGCCTCAGCCTCCCAAGTAGCTGGGACTAGAGGCACATGCCACCTTACCTAGCTAATCTGTCTATCAGAGATAGGGTTTTGTCATGTTACCCAGGCTGGTCTCAAACTTCCGGGCTCAAGAAATCCACCCACCTAGGCTTCCCAAAGTGCTGGGATTACAGACATGAGCCACGCCCAGCCCTTTTGGGTTTTTAATGAAGGCTTCATAACATAGACATGATTGATTCAATCATGACCACTGGTGAACAACTTAACTTTCAGTCCCCCTTTTTTCCCTCAAGGTTGAGGGTGAGGCTAAATCCCAACCCTCTAATCCAGGCTTTCTCTTTCATAGGCTTCCATCCTGAAGCTACCTAAGGGCTGCTAGCCACTGATCATTAGCATTAAAAAAAAAAAAACAAAAAAAAAACACAACGTTGAAGATTCCAAGGATTTTAAGAGTTGTATACCAGCAAATGGTGATGAAGACCAACTATTTACTCACAAAAGCACAATACCATGATTTCATTTATACAATTTTCTAGGAAAAAACAATACTGGTCTATAGTGACAGAAAGCACTGTGGTTGCTGGACACCAGCCATTGGGATCACTATCAGCACAAGACAATTTTTTGGAGTTCATGGAAATGCACTGTGTCTTGATTGTGCTGGTGGTTACACAGATCTATATATTTACTAGTCAAACTCAGCAAACTGTACACTTAAAATCTGTATATTTTAGTGTATATAATGTACACTTCAATAAAGCTATTTTTAAATTTTTTTAAGCTTTCACTTATAGTCAGTTACATATACATACCTCTAATTGTTGCTGTTCCATTTTCGTCAACAAAAATTTGGAGTAGATATTGCTTTTTTCAAGCAAATGTTGAAGTCTACGGTACCGAATTTCTGTCGACTCTCTATCCCAAGACATGCGAGCCTATCCAAAGAGAAAACTTCCATAATTATGAACACTTTCTGACATACATTGATTTTTTTTGGCATAAAGTTTAATAAAAATGGCTAAAGTAACTTTTAAACCAAACACTTTTTCAAACCAAAAACTGGAATAACTGTTAAAAAGAAAAGTTTTTGGGTTCAACAGGCAATCTGATAGATGCAGTTTGTATATCAAAATATTATAATTTCAAATATTGAACACATGGTTTCTGGCATCTACTGAGTTGGAAGGTCTATTTAAAAAACAACTGAAGGCCGGGTCCGGTGGCTCACTGGCTCACACCTGTAATCCCAGCACTTTGGGAGGCCAAAGCGGGAGGATCACCTGAGGTCGAGAGTTCGAGACCAGTCGGACCAACATGGAGAAACTCCGTCCCGACTAAAAATACAAAATTAGCCAGGCGTAGTGGCGCATGCCTGTAATCCCAGCTATTTGGGAGGCTGAGGTAGGAGAATCACTCGAACCCGGGGAGGGGGCAGAGGTTGCAGTAAGCTGAGATCACACCACTGCACTCCAAACAAGAGCAAAACTCTATATCAATTAAAAAAAAAAAAAAAATTGGGGCGAGGCACGGTGGCTCACACCTGTAATCCCAGCACTTTGGGAGGCCGAAGAGCATGGATCACCTGAAGTTAGTAGTTTGAGACCAGTCTGGCCAAAATGGTGAAACCCCATCTCTACTAAAAATATAAAAATTAGCTGGACGTGGTGGCACATGCCTGTAGTCCCAGGTACTCAGGAGGCTGAGGCAGGAGAATTGCTTAAACCCGGGAAGTCGATGTTGCAGTGAGCTGAGATGATACCACCGCGCTCCAGCCTGGGTGAAAGAGGCGCCATTTCAAAAAAAAAAAAAAAAAAAAATGTAGCCATTTTCAATCTTAAGTGTGTAATTTGCTAAAACACTGATGTTGTGGTTCCGTGTTATTACATTACCTTGTTACGTACAGAGAAGAGAAATTTTTGATTAATTTTGCACTTGACCCTCATAAAAAGTAACTGCCTAGGTGACACTAGGAAATTCTAAGACAAGTTTTCAGAGTCTCTCCCTGTTTGAGATGAATAAACAAGTTTATCTGGATAGAACATTTTAGAAAAATACTATGAACACAATTCATCCTAACAATCAAAACAGACATCTAGCCAAGATTAACATCCGCACCCTAGGCCGGGCGCGGTGGCTCAAGCCTGTAATCCCAGTACTTTGGGAGGCCGAGGCGGGTGGATCACGAAGTCTGGAGATCGAGACCATCCTGGCGAACATGGTGAAACCCCGTCTCTACTAAAAATACAAAAAACTAGCCCGGCGTGGTGGCGGGCGCCTGTAGTCCCAGCTACTCGGAGGCTGAGGCAGGAGAATGGCGTAAACCCGGGAGGCGGAGCTTGCAGTGAGCCGAGATCGCGCCACTGCACTCCAGCCTGGGTGACACAGCAAGACTCCGTCTCAAAAAAAAAAAAAAAAAACATCCGCACCCCATTTTTTAAGGCAGGGTCTCATGCTGTAAATGGTGCAATTGCAGCTTACTGAAGCCTTGAAATCCCAGGATCAAAGGACCCTCCCACCTCAGCCTCCAAAGTAGCTGGGACTCTAGGCAGATGCCACCATGCCCTGTTAATTTTTGTATTTTTTTTTGTAGAGGCAGGGTTTCGCTTTATTGCTAAGGCAGGTCTCCAACTCCTAAACTCAAGAGATTCATCTGCCTTGTCCTCCTAAAGTACTGGGATTATAGGCATGTGCCACCATGCCCAACCAAGATTACCAATTCTGTAACATCAATCCAGCCTAGTAAATCAACAAACATGTACTGCAACAATTATATAAATTACATAACTGGTAGAAGACAGAAAGTCTGATTTATACAACAAATGAGGCATTAATATATCTGAAAACAACAAGTATTAAAGACAGATACACATAGCAGCAAACTGTACAATACTATCTAAATCCTGGAAAAGTCTAAGAATCACTAAGATCAGAGAAGTCAGATTTCAGGAAATAGATAACATCTGAGGGGTCTGAAGGATTAGATAAATGAGAGCAGAAGAACTCAAGTTTTGTCAATTACTGTAGAAGTTCCTGAATTCAGCAACATTGGCCTCAGCAACAGCACTAAAAATCACACTTAACTTTAGAATTAAAAATACTTTCAGAGATTACATAGTAGATATCTTTCATTTTATACAGTCTAGACAAACTCTTAAAAGAGTTTAGTGGCAGATTTTTTAGTATTTTGTTTTCTCAACTAAACCAACTCCCCTACTTTTCAACAAGGATAAATGAAAACACAAAGTCAACCAATAAAATCTAACTGCCCCTTTCCCCAGTAATTGGTGGTTTCAACTTAGAGAAAAGTAACTGAGCATTTACAGAGTGTTTGAAATGCGGGATATAAGCTCATTTTTATACTCTAAATGATGCCCTAGCACTTCGGTAGTTTTGCTGCTCCAGCTTGTCAATATCTCTAAGATATCATTTTATATTGCCTTACATTTTCCTTCTGCCCAGGCTGGAGTGCAGTGGCGCAATCTTGGCTGGCCCCCGCCTCCGCCCCCGCCCCCACCTCCGCCCGGGTTCAAGCAATTCTCTGCCTCAGCCTCCCTAGTAAGGCTGGGATTGCAGGCGCCTGCCACCATGCGCAGCTAATTTTTGTATGTGCCGGTGCCTGGCCAGCACATATTTTTAAAATAACTAGATACAGCCAGGCACGGTGGCTCACGCCTGTAATCCCAGCACTTTGGGAAGTCGAGGCAGGCACATCACGAGGTCAGGAGTTTGCGACCAGGCTGGTCAGTATGTTGAAACCACGTCTCTACTAAAAATACAAAAAAAATTAGCCAGGCGTGGTGGCACGTGCTTGTAGTCCTAGCTACTTGGGAGGCTGAGGCAGAAGAATCGCTTGAACCGGGGAGGCGAAGGTCGCAGTGAGCCAAGATCATGCCACTGCACTCCAGCCTTAGCAACAGAGGGAGACTCGTCTCAAAACAAACAAACAAACAAACCCTAAATACTTGCCTGGTGGTCCTGAGAAAATTTTTCTTAAAAAAAAAAAAAAAAAAAAAACCAGCCGGGCATGGTGGCTAATGCCTGTAATCCCAACACTTTAGGAGAACTAGACGGGCAGACCACCTGAGGTCGGGAGTTCGAGATCAGTCTGACCAAAGTGGAAAAACCCCATCTCTACTAAAAATACAAAATTAGCCAAGCTTGGTGGCACATGCCTGTAATCCCAACTACTCAGGAGGCTGAGGCAGGAGAATTGCTTGAACCCGGGAGGCAGAGATTGAGCCATTGCACTCCAGCCTGGGCAACAAGAGTGAAACTCTGTTTCAAAAAAAAAAAAAATCACTAAGGCTTTAAGATGCCATCATGGAACAATAATATACAATTAATATTAGAATAATACCATATAAGTGGTTAATCCTTAAACCTGGTCTGTATTTCAATATCTTCCTATCACTGTTTTTTCTTATCAATTTGATTATTATATTATGGCAAACTGCAACTTCATCTATTGAAAGCACTGAGTGCCTGGCAGGAAACAACTCTGGGTAACTACAGTACAGAGTATGCCAATGGACACCGAGGGCAGAAATTCCTCATTATCTACCCCATTATCTCTCCCAACACCAGTCCCAGATTTTTTACTGGGGGGTGGGAGGAGTTCTATTTTAGCCTACACGTATTATGATCCTTTTACCTCTCTAAGAAATCTCCTGACTCCAGCCTTCCCCCTCCGCCACTTCACAGGCATTATCGGTACTCAAATCTCCTAGACTAACAATGACTTCTTTTAAAGGGAAATACATGTGAAAAGTCAAAGAAAATAACTGTAGCAAATGAATGTCAAAGTCATTTTCTAGGCTCCTCACAAAACTTAGGATTTCCTAAAGCCAAATGCTTCTCATTAAGGAACTTAAGATAGCTCTCTTCCTCTGTTAAGTACTTCTAAATACATGCCCATACAGACTGCATTCTCCCAAAAGAAAAGGAATCTCTACCTTTGCATAGTGAATTGTTTGGCCTCCAAAGACATGTTTATTAATCTCAAGTAGTGAGAGACTGAAAACTTTTCTTAGAATTTTCTAGTGTCACCTAGGCAATCACTTTTTTGTTTTTTTGAGACAGAGTTTCACTCTTGTTGCCCAGGGTGAAGTGCAATGGCATGATCTCGGCTCACCGAAACCTCCACCTCCCAGGTTCAAGCGATTCTCCTGCTTCAGCCTCCCTAGCAGCTGGGATTATAGGCATGTGCCACTACACCCGGCCAGTTTTGTATTTTTAGTAAAGACAGGGTTTCTCCATGTTGGTCAGGCTGGTCTTGAACTCCTGACCTCAGGTGATCCACCCTCATCAGCCTCCCAAAGTGCTGGGATTACAAGCATGAGCCACCACGCCAGGCCACGAAAACAGCTATATGCTTTTTTAATGGAAGGATTGAACATGGATTAAAAATTACTCTTTAGGTTCTATGATGCATAATTATGTGAATGAAGTGTTTCATCCCTTGAACTAATAATGCCTTCTGAAAATGTACTGTTGTCAAATCTCAGGCATATCTTTCTTTAAATGCTATTTCCCTACCCAACACTCATCATGGATATAAGAAGAAACAAGATAAAAGTGAAGATACATTACTGAAAACAAAATTATCACATCCATCTTAGACCTCTTCAGTTGATTCCATTCTGGTCACTTGCCCCAGAATCTATACTTTATAATTCACCTGGTTATATAGCTAATAAGTATATTTAGTGTATGTATATAATCTTGTATATTATAAAATACTATTTTATCATCGTTAGCTATTCAATAAGCATTTACTGATTGCCTACTATGTGCCAGGAGCAAAGCCTACAAAAACAAAACAGCAAGTGATGCATCCTTAAGAAACAAAGTGAGAAAGAATAAAAAGTAATATGAAGTATTTATCATTACTTATTTGATCATGGTAAATTCTGTGTAATAAAGTACTATGAAAATTCAAAGAATGAGCAAAGGTGGTTCAGGTCAGACCTCTCGATTCTATTAATTCACATCTACCCTGAAGCAAAAAGTATTGATTTTACTTAAAAGAAAATGTGTTAATATATTACCTTAGCTGGTTATAGCCAACCAGAGAGCATCAGTAATAACAGAAGGAGTATTACTGGAGTGAAAGCATAGCATGGTAGTTAAAAAATGTGCATTCTTGAACCACATGACCTACACTGGAATATTAGCTCTGCCATTTACTAACTGTAGCTCCCAAACAACTTCTATGTGCCTCAGTTTCCTCATCTATAAAATAAGATGACTAATAAAACCTATTTGGTTGTGCAGTTCAATAATAGCAATTGTTTGTACTAGTAATTCAACTAGTAAGTTTAATAGTAGTAATAGTAATAGTGAACATCTACTTCACAGAATAGTTGAGGATTCAATGAGTAAATACATATAAAGCATTCAAAATGCATGACTCCTAATAGATGTTCATGAAGTATTAACAATGCTGACAAAAAAATTATTGTTGAGATAATGGAACCAACGGCCTCATTACTCGTTTTTGGACTGCATTATTTTCCAACTTAAGTAGTTTTATAAATCATGAGTTAATTCACTATTATTAAGGACAGAAATTCTGGAGGCAGCCTGAGTTGAAATTTGATGTCAACACTTACTATGTGCCCTTCTCCCTCAGTTTCCTCTTATATAAAAGAAGATAACAAAAAATAACCTATATCATAATATCGGTAGAGTTTAATAAGCTAATAAAGCACAAGAAAACCACCTATTAGGCAGTACTTAAAGACTCAACTATCATTCTTTTTCTTGCATATGACTGAATCAAGCAGCAGGGTAGGACTTTAGAATAAACAAGAATTTTTCAGGTTAAACATTGCTTTTAGTAATTTACAAAATACTCTCTACAAGAAAACTACAGCAACTTGTCACTGAAAAAGTACAGCACATTTTTAGCTAAAGAATCTTATGTAGCAATACACAGGCCATGAAACCAAAAGGAAAACAAACAGCAAGTTGATCACTTAGGTGGAAAACAGCACTACACTAAAAGGAAATCATTAGACTTGGATTTCAGCCCAGCCTTTGACTGATGCTAACTTCTCCTGCCCTCAGTCTAGTACATCACTTCTGCAGGTTTTGGCGATTCCTGTTTGCCATTAGACATACATTTAAGGTAATTTTTAAAGGAAATAAGGATGGCAAAGGAAAAAACTCACTATCGACTTTGAAAGACTTTTCATGGCTAAACAAGCAATCTGAAATTCTCCCTTAAAATAGATAGGACTACGAAGACTACATCTCATAGAAACACACCATTCAAAGCACGTGCGAAAGGATTCTCAAAGGCAGTATCTGTAAACACACAAAAACGACAAGTAATAAAGCTGTTTTCATTCAAGTTTACGAAAAAGCCCACTAAATAGGAAAGCAAAGAACACAAACCACACCTCCGGGTAAAAGCCGAGGTTACCACGGGCTTTCACGACGACGAACCTGATGCCTAAATTACCTTTTCCAGCATCTTCCGCTCTCTCTCTAGTCCAGCAGCTTCAAGCTGTTCTTCCTCTTCCAGCATGGCCGGGGTAATCACGGCAGTGTCCAGCTGTTCAACCATTGCTGGAGCCTGGGAGCCTGACGGGAGAGAAAGCTTCCAAATTGCAGTTTTTAAAAAATTACTAACTACTCAACTCCAACATGAAACAGCCCTTCTCCCACCCGAGATGCACTGGAGCACAAGGTGAAGACCCAGGGGACGCCAGCATCACCTCTCAGAAGACACCGTAGGTCTTCGCAAAGTCTACAAGTGCCTGGACCACAGTTTACAACTCGGGATGCTCGGAAAATGCAGTTCCCTATGTGAAATCTTCACCGGCATGCTAATATGTGCAATTCCGGGGTCTCCTCCACTCACCGTGGCAGTTTCCCAACCCTCTCTTCCTCCTCAATCCCTGCCCGGGGTCGGCTCCCTCCCCCAAGCTCCGCCGCAGTCTCCATGCTTGCCCACCTCAGCCCCGCATGCCGCCACCCGCGCCCGAAAGAAGGTTCTCCTCACTTACCGCAGCTGCCCGCGGGCCGTTCCGCTGGCATGCCTCGACACGCACCCGGGAACCGGGTCCCCTCCACTCAGCGCCTGCAATGCCGCGAGCTAATTCCTCACAGCCTCTGCCGGCCCAGCCTTCTCGCCAAATCCCCCGCCAGGGAAAAAAGCGCGCTTCTACTTCGCGGGAAAATCCTGTCATCTCGCGATACGTTACATTCCCCGCCCGCCCTCCAGCCCCGCTGCGCGAGATTTGGCGCAGCTTGCGGTTTTCCTCAGACTGACCCGTGGCGACCGTGAGCCTGTACCTGGACCTCTGCCAGGAGGAAACTGGGTCCTGGTGCCGAACTCAGCCTGTAATTATCCTTTGAGATTGGGCGAGGCGGCCGATCGTGGAGGACCCAGTTTCCTCACCTAACTGATGGTTCCGAACTACGCAATTAAAATTTGATAGCGCTGTTAATACTTTGCAAGGCGGCTTCACACGAAGCTGTGATCGAGCACCCCCTAGCCCGTGATCCTATAGGTGGAGAAGTCTGCGTATCCGCACAAGGATGTCAGAAACATTTTTATAGGGCCAGCCTCGCCGCACCCGCAGCGCGCGGCTCACATCTTGAGTGAAAATCCCCCAAAAATGACCAAGAGGAGGGCTTTTTTGTGGGTGGGACGGGAGAGAGAAGGAACAGGATATTAAGATTATGACTGGGTTAAAGAAAGCTGTTTAGGGTAAGGGCGAGCTGAAAGCAGTGATGGACCAAGCGGAGTGGCCAGCAGAAGGAAGATTCAGGAAACCAAACAGGATTCATTCATTCGAGTGGGCAGTGAAGGAAGGAGTGGACCTTTTCTTGCCCCTGGTTTTCACTTCAGCTTTCAATTCCTCCTTTTCTTGTTTGCATTCCTTTTCAACTATTTCCTTTGTCTCCCTCTCCAGAGCTCCCTTTCCCACCTCCAATTTCCTAGGACGTATGGCATTAAATATACCTGCCATGTAACCACCTGTTTCCTTCATTTTGACTTCCCAAAACTTGTATGATTGTGTCTGCACAAAATTTAAGAGTTTACCGGCTGGCTGCGGTGGCTCACGCCTGCAATCCCAGCACTTTCGGAGCCCAAGGCGGGTGGATCACGAGGTCAGGAGTTGAAGACCAGCCTGGCCAAGATGGTGAAACCCTGTCTCTACTAAAAAATACAAAAATTAGCCGGGCGCGGTGGCAGGCGCCTGTAGTCCCAGCTATTCGGGAGGCTGAGGCAGAAGAATCGCTTGAACCCGGGCGGCAGAGGTTGCAGTGAGCCTAGATCGCGCCATTGCACTCCAACCTGAGCAACTGAGAGAGACTCCGTCTCAAAAAAAAAAAAAAAAAAATAGAAACGAAACCTAGTCTCTATATTTTATTTTATTAAGATAGGGTCTCATTCTGTCGCCCAGGCAGCAGCGTAATGGCGCGATCTCTGCTCACTGCAATCTCCGCCTCCTGGGCTCAGTTGATCCTCCCACCTCAGCCTAGCAAGTAGCTGAGACTACAGGTGCACGCCACCACGCCGGGACATTTTAGTGGTGGACATTAGCCCACACCAGGCTGATTTTTGTTGGTTTAGGGTTTTTGTGTGTTTTTGTGTTTTGCTAGAGACGGGTTTTCGCCATGTTATCCAGGCTGGTCTCGAACTCCTAGGTTCAAGGGATCCTCCCACTTCGGCCTCCGGAAGTGCTGAGAGTACAGGCGTGACATATTGTGCCTGGCCCCTACAAAAATTTCCTAAATTAGCCGGGTGTGGTGGCGGGTGCCTGTGGTCCTAGTACTTGGAAGGCTGAGGTGAGAGAATCACTTAAGCCCAGGTGGTCGAGGCTGCAGTGAGCTGAGATTGTAACACTGCACTCCAGCCTGGGTGATACAGCAACACTTTGTCTCAAAAAAAAAAAAAAAAAAAAAAAAAAAGTCCTCAACATACTGAGATGGAGTAGGGATCCCTTTCTCTAGGGGCCTATGGGCCCCCCAACGTTGGGAATAAAGGAAAATCTTGAGTTGCTTCAAGGGAAATTCTAGGAACCTAGCTAGCCCTGACAGGTAAATAAGCAACTTGATAAGGAAGAAGGTAACAGTAGCCTAAAACAATAGCCCAGGAAGTTGGATTCAGGAGATGTTTGGTTCCTCTGTTAAAACTAGAGGTAATATCTTAACACATGTCTCTAAGATGTTTTTTAGAAACCCCAAGCCCCACCAAACACATCTGCTGGCACTCTCTTGCCTCGTTTGTTCTAAATTTATTCCTAGGGGCCTGGAGGAGGTCACACACACAAGCAGAGCTAGCGTTCTTTTCCGCTGATCCCAAATTTTTGTTTTTTAATTTTTAAAAATTGAGATGGAGTCTCACTCTGTTGCCCAGACTGGTCTCAAACTCCTGGGCTCAAGCCATCCTCCCACTCAGCCTCCCAAGTCAAAGGGAAAGAAATTTTGGGATTACAGGCACACACTACCACACCCAGCTCGCCAAATTTTTAGACAAAACTTCACCTCCTGAACCAACTGCAAATCAGAAAATCTTTTAATCCATCTATGACCTGTTCCCCAAGCCCCATTCCCCTACCCTTTGAGATGGCAGTCAAAACAAAAGAGACTCCATGTATTAATTGATGACTTTCCCTGTAATTTCTGCTTTCCTGAAATTTACCCCTGCCTTTAAAAATCCTTACCTGCAAGGAGTTTGGGTCTTAAGCATGAGCTGCCCCAATTCCTACCGCTGCAAAAGCTCAGTGTGGAAGTCTTGTCTTTCTGAGCCAGGCGAGTGGACCAAAGTTCAGTTCTGTAACAGCACCTTATGTTAAATGGGACAATTTGAAGCCCTCCAATCAGACCCTGCCAAGCCAACATTCCTAAATCTTTTCCCTTGCTCTCTGATCCCTTAAAATTTGCCCTAGACCCTAAATCAGGGAGACAGACTTGAGCCCACTCCTATCTCCTTGCTGACCACTTGCAATAAAGCCTTTCTTTTCTCAAAGGCAGGTGCCATAGTTATTGGCTTTTGTGTGTAATGGGCAGTGAGTCCATTTGCTTGATAACATTTTTACTCCTAGTTCATTCAATATTATTTCAAGATAAAATGTAGCCTCTATTAATAGCTACTCTTAAATCCTATCTCCTTCTAATCTAAAGCATAGCTGTCCATTTCATTCTACTTAAGATTTGCTTTGTTATGTTTTGAGACAGGGTCTTGCTCTGTTGCCCAGGCTAGAATGCAGTGGCACAATCATAGCTCACTGCAACCTCAAATTCCTGGGCTCAAGTGATCCTCCCACAACAGCCTCCTGAGCAGCTAAGTCTACAGGTACATACCACTACACCCAGCTAATTTTTAAAATTTTTCTGTAGAGACAGGGTTTTGCTATGTTGCTCAGGCTGGTCTTGAACTCCTGGGCTCAAGGGATCCTCCCACCTTGACCTCCCAGAGTATGAAATAACAGGCATGTCAGAGCATGAGCCACATTACCCACCACCCTCACTCTACTTAAGATTTTTGGGGCTGGGAGCGGTGGCTTATGCCTGTAATCCCAGCACTTTGGGAGGCCGAGCCGGGTGGATCATGAGGTCAAGAGATCGAGACCATTCTGGCCAACATGGTGAAACCCATCTCTCCTAAAAATACAAAAATTAGCTGAGTGTGGTGGTGCACACCTGTAATCCCAACTACTAGGGTAGCTGAGGCAGGAGAATCACTTTAACCTGGGAGGCAGAGGTTGTAGTAAGCCAAGATCGTGCCACTGCACTCCAACCTGGTGACAGAGCGAGACTCCATCTCAAAAAAAAAAAAAAAAAAAAAAAAAGATTTTTGCCCTTTTTGCCCTTTTACCAACCTATCCTCCAAAATTTCTTTCCCTTTGACTTTTGAAACACGTTTTATGGGGTTTTCCCTAATGTGCTGAAAAACCTTTCCTTGTTCCTTCTTTTGAATTCTGATATGGTTTGGCTGTGTCCCCACCCAAATCTCATCTTGAATTGCAGCTTCCATAATTCCCACGTTATGGGAGGGACCCAGTGGGAGATAATTGAATCATGGCGGCAGTTTCCCCCATACTGTTCTTGTGGTAGTGAATAAGTCTCACGAGATCCAGATAAGATGATTTCATAAGGGGAAACCCCTTTCGCTTGGTTCTCATTCTCTCTCTTGCCTGCCACCACGTAAGACGTGCTTTTCATCTTCTGCCTTCTGCCATGATTGTGAGGCCTTCCCAGCCACGTGGAACTGAGTCCGTCAAGCCTCTTTTTCTTTATAAATTACCCGGTCTTGGGTAATTTATCAGCAGCGTGAAGATGGACTAATACAAATTCAATTGTGGTCCACCTCCCTAAATCTTTTCTCCATCCATTGTTTTTCTCTAGAAACTTTCTTCCTTGGACCTTCGGCTCTATGGGCAAGGGAGAGAGAGAATTTGTCCAAATACACGAAATGGAGTTCAAGAAAATCTCATCTGATTCTCAAAGAACAGACATCTCAACTGACATCTGGCCCCACACTTGCTAATAAAAGTGCATTGGTGCATTTCCTGGCACGTCTTTGCCATTGTGCAAACCCTCCCTTCAAAGTGGCTGTGAACACGCTTGTTCATTCACTTTTATTTAAGAGTCTACATTTATTTTGGGTTTTTTTTTTTTTGCTTTTTTTAATGGCTGGTTAGAAAGAATGAATAACACCTCCTATTGATTGCCTAACAGGGTTACTATAGTCAATAATAACTTAATTGCACATTTTTAAATAACTTAAGGAATATAACTGAATGGTTTGTAACTCAAAGGATAAAGATGGATACCCCATTTTCCATGATGTGCTTATTTCACAGTGTATGCCTATATCAAAACATCTCACATACCCCATAAACATATACACCTACTATGTACCCATAAAAATTAAAAATAAAATTAAAATGCCTCCTGGATACTAGGAACTATCATAGGAGCTGCACAGCAATGAACCAGACAGACTACATCCCTGTTGATATGGAACTTACATTCTAGGAGTTGGGGTGAAAAGAGGGAAATTGTGAAATATTAGAATAGGGTGGCATGAGAGTGACTGGATAGTTATTTTAGATTGAGTAATTGGGTGTCTGAAGAAGTGATAGGCACTTTTTTTTTTTTTTTTTGGATGGAGTTTCGCTCTTATTGCCCAGGCTGGAGTGCAATGGTGCAATCTTGGCTCACCGCAACCTCCGCCTCCCAAGTTCAAGCAATTCTTCTGCCTCAGCCTCCCAGGTAGCTGGGATTACAGGCATATGCCACCAAGTCTGGCTAATTTTGTATTTTTAGTAGAAATGGGGTTTCTCCATGTTGGTGAGGCTGGTTTCAAACTCCCGACCTCAGGTGATCCGCTGCCTCGGCCTCCCAAAGTACTGGGATTACAGGCATGAGCCACCACACCTGGCCTAAGTGATAGGCGCTTTAAGCAGAGAACCAAATGCCAAGAAGCTAGCCAGCCTGGGGGAAGAGCAATCCAAGCAGAAACTACAGGTGTACAGAGAGTAAAGCAGGAATACACTTGGGCATGTTTGAGTATCAGAAAGAAGGCCAGCATGACTGAAGCCGAATTGGCAAGGGGGAATGGCACAAAAAGTCAGAGGCAGACCCTCCAGATGAGGCACTGGGGATTTTCTTCTAAGTATGGTGTTACAAGTTATTTTTCCCTACCCACACAAAATGTCTTCCTCTTATAGAATCTTTTTCATATTAATGTGCATAACCATCCATCCAATCACAGAAGTCAAAACAAAACCAAACCCTGGTTCCCTCTTGTTATAGTAGATAGCCCCACTTCTGGCCTACCTCACAAAGGAAATAATAGCTTCAAGACAGAAGTCCCCTTTCAGCTTACCAACGTCAAATTTACAAACCCATCTGCATCCTCAATACCTTTCTCACTCTCTCATCTTGTGCTCTGGATCCAACTCCCTGCTGCCTATTCAGAAATTATTTTATATTAGAAATCACTATTCCGGCCGGGCGCGGTGGCTCAAGCCTGTAATCCCAGCACTTTGGGAGGCCGAGATGGGCGGATCACGAGGTCAGGAGATCGAGACCATCCTGGCTAACACGGTGAAACCCCGTCTCTACTAAAAAGATACAAAAAATTAGCCGGGCGAGGTGGCGGGCGCCTGTAGTCCCAGCTACTCAGGAGGCTGAGGCAGGAGAATGGTGTGAACCCGGGAGGCGGAGCTTGCAGTGAGCTGAGATCCGGCCACTGCACTCCAGCCTGGGCGACAGAGCCAGACTCCGTCTCAAAAAAAAAAAAAAAAAAAGAAATCACTATTCCCTCTTTTAAAAGATAAAATCTTACTCTGTCGCCCAGGCTGGAGTGCAGTGGTACCATCATAGCTCACTGTAACCTTTAATTCCTGAACTCAAGGAATCCTCCCACCTCAGCCTCCAAGTAGCTGGGATTACAGGCGTGAGCCACTGCCCCCAGCTGGAACCTCCTATTTCCCTACCAACTATTGTCAGTTCTCTCTTCCCCTTTAAAGCTTACTTTTATAATTATCTACACTAGCAATGTTTAATTCCTTGCCTTCCACTGATTCTTCAACTTTCTGATTGCAACATTCAGCATACACCAAAGTAGCCCACTAAGGTTTAATGACTTCGACGCTGCTACATTTAATGGACATTCTCAGTTCTTATTTGAACCTCACTGCAACATAACACTGTTAATCACTCCTTTATGGAAACACTCTTGTCCGTTGTCTTTTCTGATCCCACATTCTCTTGATATTCCTATTCCCAACTTTTACTAGTTCATTCTCTTCTACCCAACCTTTAAATGTTTAACTTTCCTAGTGAACCAGAAACTGAGTTTCTGGTCAATTGCATAATATCTACAATAGAAAAAAATTTAAATGAAAAGGTAAGTTCAGTGAGGAGTGGATCAAAATAAAAACAATCCAATCATCCATATCTACCATAGGGTAGTGATATGCACTATTTTGGGTACTAGCACTTCAGCAGTAAATAAGGCAACGTTTTTGACCTCAGAGTTTACACTGCAGTGGAAACAACAGACAACACTATAAAACAGTGTCAGTTGGTGATATATAATAGAAACTGTAAAGAAATATGAAGCAGAGTAAGGTCATGAGAATAGAGGATAGATGTTTAGAGAAAAGTCCTCTGAGGAAGTGACCTTAAACAGCGGTATAAAGTATAAGCCATACAAAGACCTAGACAAAAAAACACTTCAGAGGGAAGAAAGATCTCAGGTAGATAGAAGGTTGACAAATTGAAAAATGGCAGTAAGTCCACTGGTGCCTACAGGCAGAATGTTTATAAATTGTAGCTGAAACTGGAAAGATGTGTAGTGACCAGATCAAGTAGGACCATGGAGACTAGGATAAGAGTGTGGATTTTTATTATGAGGAATGCCATTAGAGGATCTTGAGCAAAAAAATGAAATTGACTTATACTTTTTTTTCAGACACAGTCTTGCTCTGTCGCCCAGGCTGGAGTGCAATGGCGTGATCTCAGCTCACTGCAGCCTCCACCTCCTGGGTTCAAGCGATTCTCCTGCCTCAGCCTCCCAAGTACCTGGGATTACAGGCACTCACCAATGCCCAGCTAATTTTTGTACATTTAGTAGACACAGGGTTTCACTATGTTGATCAGGCTGGTCTCAAACTCCTGACCTGAAGTGATCCGTCACCTCAGCCTCCCAAAGTGCTGGGATTGCAGGTGCGAGCCACCATGCCCAGCTGATTTAGACTGTTTAAAGGTAATAAAACATGTAATCTAATTTAAAATTTCATAAGATGTGTTTGCTTTTCAAGGGTTCACATAAGAGGCTTTTTTGTTGCCTAACTTCCCCCAATTTTTGTTTGTTTGTTTTTGAGATGGAGTCTCGCTGTGTCACCCAGGCTGGAGTGCAGTGGCACGATCTCGGCTCACTGCAAGCTCCGCCTCCCAGGTTCACGCCATTCTCCTGCCTCAGCCTCCCGAGTAGCTGGGATTACAGGAATACGCCACCAAGCCTGACTACTTTTGTATTTTTAGTAGTAACGGGGTTTCTCCATGTTGGTGAGACTGGTCCCGAACTCCCGACCTTAGGTAATCCGCCCGCCTTGGCCTCCCAAAGTGCTAGAATTACAGGCATGAGCCACTGCGCCTGGCCCAATTTTTTTTTTTTTTAATGTTTTTGAGAAAGGGGCTCACTCTGTTGCACAGGCTGGAGTCCAGTGGTGTGATCACAGTGCAGTGTAGCCTCAATGCCCCCGGGCTCAGGCAATCCTCCTACCTCAGCCTTCCAAGTAGCTGAGACTACAGGCACATGCTACCATGACCAGCTAATTTTTAAATTTTTTGAAGAGATGGTCTTACTATGTTGCCCAGGCTAATCTGGAGCTCCTCAGATCAAGTGATGCTCCTGTCTCAGCCTCCCAAAGTGCTAGGATCACAGACATGAGCCACTGCGCTCAGCTGTGACCAGAATTTCAAGCTTTGCTTTCTGCTTTTATACCATTGTGTATAGCATTATGCCTGAGGATGAAAAATGAGAACAAATATACCCCATTGTTGTCAATTTCATATACTCCTTCAAGTCTATATTCATTTATCATTTACATATTTATTGTAAAAATGATTTTTCAAATACATTGCAATAGTACAAAAGTCATTTTACTTTAAATTTAATAAAGTTAGTATTGTTTACGTAAATTTTCAAATGAAACACTTTCATAATATAATTTTAAGTCAAATTTCCTTCCTTGTGTTTACTAGAAAATAAATCAAACCTACAAAATAAAATGCACATAAGCAGATTCTCATTAACTGAGATCAAGGGATGATCAATATGAACAGCAGAGTATCTGGAAAGAAAGGCAATTTTGGAATTTCCCAAGCCTTTAAAACTTTATGTAGACTAACAAAATGTTAAGAGGCAGTGCTTGGCAATAATCAGGGCTTAAGAAATATAAGTGTATTAATTCAAATTTCCCACTTTTGCAACTACACTCTTACCAAGCAAACAATATTTTTAAAGAGCAGGGCTTTCTCTGGAGTGGTTAGTTTCCCTGAAATCTTGGATTTCATTTTAGTTTTTACATGTTGTAAAGCAGTGAAGTTCTAATTAATGAAGTTTTATTACAGTTGAGAATATTTTAGACAATGCTTGTCAAACAGCAAAATAATATGAATCAATACAAAAACATTTTTTCCTCTCAGAGGACTGTTTTCTGACACTATCAGTTAGTCATGACAAATTTTAATTTTTTTTTTTTTTTTTTTTTTTTTTGAGACGGAGTCTCACTCTGTCGCCCAGGCTGAAGTCCAATGGCGTGATCTCGGCTCACTGCAAGCTCCGCCTCCCGGGTTCACACCATTCTCCTGCCTCAGCCTCCAGAGTAGCTGGGACTACAGGCGCCTGCCACCACGCCCGGCTAATTTTTTTGTATTTTTAGTAGAGACAGGGTTTCACTGTGTTAGCCAGGATGGTCTTGATCTCCTGACCTCGTGATCCTCCTGTCTCGGCCTCCCAAAGTGCTGGGATTACAGGCGTGAGTCACCGCGCCCGGCCTTTTTGACTCTTTTTTTATACTAGTCTCTGCTGTCTGAATACACTCTTGGAATATAAAATAATTTTATCTTACCCAAACAAAAACAAAATGAAAAGTAAAAATAAATCATATGACATTATGAAGTAAGATAAATTATTTCACGATTATCTGCTTTAGAATTATACCCTTCAGTAGTGTAGACTCTAAAGAGTTGACAGGCCTAGGTCAAAATAACATTAGTTCCTAAGCTACAAGTAAAGCTATTATCTTGAAGTCAGAGATTTTGAAAATGTCAATGTCCTTTTGCAAATGCTACCTAATTTTATAAAGTCAAACAAATATACTCAAAGGTCACAAATGCAATAGACATCAGCAAAAGCTGACTGTAGAAAACTCTGTGAGTTACCGGAGTCTTCTAACAGCATTTTTTTTTCTAACAGCATTTAAATAAGGCAATGTAGACCTGGACTAAAGGAACATTAAGTAAGATATATATATATATTGAGTAGACAAACAAATGAAACACATATTAAATTTCACATTATTTTGAGTATTTTAGGAAAAGGTTTTTTTAATTAAAAATATACTTTAACAATAACAACAAAAACTGCCATATACTGACCATGTGAATTATCACATATTTCCTACATACTGGTCTCAAGAGAAGATACAGTACAATATTTTAGCTGCCAGTACTGCCAGTCTAAAAAGACTGAAGGCTTAGTGCATTCCTTGGAAGACAAATTTGGCAAACAAAAACAAAAATTATTTCCTTTTTTTCCTTGAGATGTAGTTAAATAAAACAGATATCCCCAAAGTAATGAAGACTCATTTCAAGTAATTACTCAGCTTACCAGTTTTATTTACACAGTAATTGTTATGAGTGGTTTTTAGTGAATTCCTTGTATTTACATTTTATATACACATTTATACTTGAAAGGTAAAGAAACTGTACAATAATAAAAAAAAAAATAAGAAAAAGAAATATAGTAACTTAGGTCCAACTGAGGAAACAAATACATAAAAGTATGATTAAATTTAGTCAGGTAGTATAAACTGAATGAGATTACTGCCAGAGGTTATATTCCCTCTATCAGGGATACCAACACCAAGGAAGTAGTTACTGGAGTTAAAAGGTCATCCTAAAACCTACTAAGACCATGGCCCCTCCTTCAATATTTTATTGTATTACCAGTTTCCAATAAGTAAGTCCCTATAATAGCAGTTACCTTTTGAGGGTTCTACTAGTAGTCCGTAGACTAGAATGACCCATGGGGTAAAAATATATGGGCACCCTAGGGTCCCATACTCCTAAAGAGGCAGTCACTACACTAACAAGGATCCCAGGCTTGTTAGTTTGAAAACTATATAGCACTAACAGAAACAGTGTGCTTAAGTGCTGTTTCAAACTAAACTGCAACAAAAAAAACACTGTAACTCTAACTAAATGGCATGTTATATAGCCATCACTCATAACACTCAAGTGATTTAGATTCAAATTTAAACATAATAGGACAATAGCAATATGTCATTAGAGATCAGAGATCTCTGTCAATCAGATATAGCCTTGCCACCACCTAAAGATGCGTTCGCTGCCTCATGTATGGCTCTAGTAGCAGTTCCAAAAGACAATGCATTCACTCTTGTAAGGACAATGTCAATTGTCCTGACATTGTTGTTGGCTACATTTAACCTATTCTATGATATGGTACTAGAGCTCAAGAAATACATCAAGCCAGATCATTCTGTTCAGACCTTCCAAGGGAAATGTTCCTGGACAGCACCTGACTGGGAAAATGCTATTAATGTTGCTATAAAACACAAAATAGTAAAAGCAGCATTTTCCCCAATTTACTATTCAGTGAGAAAGCCAAGCAGAAACCCAATGCAGCACATTGTGAAAAGTTTCAATGTTCTATTTTCAGCAGTTAAGCCAGGCATACCACCTCCTTCATCTGACCTGGATCCTGCTCTGGACTTCAAGGAAACATACACCTGATTAGCAGTTCAAGAACTCGACATAAAAATAATTCATGCTATGTTCCAATTGGAGGGTCATGACACTGTTGGGCCCACAGGCAAAGCATTCATAAGTCAATGTACTTTAAGCTCATATCTACCTTTTTGGAAATGACTCCCTATGTTACAATGAAAGAATTCATCAAAGAATGATTCAATCATGCAGCACTACTTCCTAGAGTTGGCAGGGAAATCCATGCATTTCTTGGCGGATGAGAGAAGGCTGATTCAAGAACACAGTGAAGAGACGCTCCCATTCCTCAAAGTATTTCGCCTCTATGGGCATGAGGATTTAGCACGTGCTAAGTTCCCAAACCTATGCAAAGTGGCCAATGTGAGGAAGCGGAAGTTGGATAACTCATTCAGGGCTACCAATCTTCCAAAGAGTCACTATCTAGACTAGCAGATAATGAGGTAGACGAGGCAGTATCAAGACCTTCCTTGAAGAAAGCAATGATGAGGAAAGAAGATGAGGATGGGTTATAGGCAGCATTTAGTGTAACATGTGAAGAGATTAAAATGGCACTGACAGATAAAGGAACCAATAACCAGACTAATCTCACACAGCTTCTTCAGGCAATTGAATCAAGGGCTAGGATGTAGACTTAGAAAAAAAAATTAACTTTACCTTTTTCTTTTATTCTTATTTCCACTGATTAAGAAAAGTTATGCATAGAGTTTTACAAGTCACAGACTTAGCTACATATTAGATTTCAAATTTCAAACTGGAGTTAACAAATTTTGTTTCTATGGGCAGTGGAAGAATTGTAACTAAAAAATATGAAGTCTTGCCAAGTAGCATGCTATTTAAAAACTCTGAGGATTCATTACTTTTTACTCTTATCACTGAGAAACATCATATATATTTTTGGACTTACTCTCAAAGTCAAGTCTTCAATCCACTGAAGTGCAAAGAACTTTCCTTCTACCAGTTATTTATAGTTTTCTTAATGTCAAATTATTAGATGAATAATTTGTTACACTAGAACCAGAACAGCTAAAATTCTCTGAGTGATAGGAATTCCTTAATGAAGACAACAAATTTCCCTTAAAAAACAAATGGACACGATACTGTGGAAAAACATCTAAACAAACAATAAACAATCTCCCACCAACATTTCCATTTCCTGGGTAACTCAAATTTGCCTCAACTTGTAAATGAAGATAAATGACATCTTCAGTGACTTAAATTAATTTACAATCAAATTTGTTTATTACTGGTCTATAATATCTTCAAAAGGTCAGAACTGGAAACAATGTCTGTACTATAGTACTTTGGAGGTTAACAATAGTATTTAACAATCCTACTCTAGCCTCCAGAGTATCTTTGTGGTAACTGTTACAAAAGAAAAGATGTAAAAATCTGAAGTATCTCCAAAGCTATTTTAAAAATTTATTGCATTAAACTGTTTACTCCAAATTGTGGAGTATAAACTCACCATTTAAACTTTTTCCTTTGAAAAATGACTCTACCTACAAAATAATAGTTCAATACTGACAATAAGTTATTCATTGCATTTACTTCAGCCATAAAATGTAAAATCAGCAGTCTTCCACCTCTTGATTCTTTTAGATATCTCCAACATTTTCTTCCACACCTTGTACATAGGAAACAAAACCCTTTATCCAAAAACCACATTTTAGATATCAATTAGTCTGTCAATTTTGAAGACTAGCTTTTCAAAGCAGGACTACTGTTCTTCTCTCCTTCTTTAATATCCTTCATTACAGATGCAAAGACCTGAAAATTATATGAAATAAAGATTAATCCTCAAAAACTACCACCCAGATTAAAGAGATTTAAATAACTATAAATGGGAAAAAGCTTTATTATACTTAACTCTGTCCCCTGAAAGTGTGCCATTCTCAAATCCTCTTTATTTTTTTCTAATCGTGAAATACGATTATATTCTAATTTTTACCAATTGCCAAATATTCTGAAATTACTATTTGGTAACTAACATTTTCTGAACAAATAAGATTGTGAATTTAATAATGCCAATCGTTTATATCATTCATGGATTAAATGATACTGCTATCCTTTTATGTCACTTAACTTAGATTGCCAATACTTTTACTTTCCTAACAAGACTAAGTTAGGAAAGACTACTTTCCTAACAAGACTAAAAAGCCAGGACCATACATTATATATTCTTTCCACTACAAACCCTAGTACACAGCAGGTATTTAATATATAAAATTGTTGTCTATTTGAAATACCAAAGTAATAACTACTCTGGCAAATAAATGACTACGGTGGGTTGTACTTCACTAAATTGATATTATTGGACTTAAATAAAATAAAGCCCAGCCGGGAGCAGTGGCTCACGCCTGTAATCACAGCACTTTGGGAGGCCGAGGTGGGTGGATCACGAGGTCAGGAAATCCAGACCATCCTGGCTAACACGGTGAAACCCTGTCTCTACTAAAAATACAAAAAATTAGCTGGGCGTGGTGGCATGTGCCTGTAATCCCACCTACTTGGGCGGCTGAGGCAGGAGAATCGCTTGAACCCGGGAGATGGAGATTGTACCGAGCAGAGAACTCACCACTGCACTCCAACATGGGCGACAGAGTGAGACTCTGTCTCAAAAAAATAGATGAAATGAAATGAAATGAAATGAAATGAAATGAAATGAAATAATGAAATAATGAAATGAAATGAAATGAAATGAAATAAAATAAAATAAAATAAAATAAAATAAAATAAAATAAAGCCCTAGGTTTGGATAGCTGAAAAGTGGGCAATTTGATTTAAATTCTTGCTTCTTAGAAGTCAAAAATTATTTTTAAAAGACATATTTTTCAGCACTAACATTTAAGAAATACATTTTTTTTTTACAATAAGTCAACTGTTTTAACACATCTGTTAGAGAGAGGAAAATGTCACTCTACCTGAGTCCATTTTTTGGTGCTATTCTGCATCTGAATGGCTGCAATACAACTGAATAGCTTTTCCGATGTGATATCTTCTGGCAATTTAGTTAGAAACTGCGCTATATGAATAAAGTCCATCTGCAGGAGAATATCTTCATATAATCGGAGGATTCCTAATCCAGTCCTAAATAAAAATTCTTCCCCATCTCTGCAAAATACATCCCAGACTCGACAGGCCAGATCAAGTGGTAGTGATTTGCTATATAGTGTGAAGATCCTAAAATTAGAGGGAAAAATGGTCACTGAAATTTTTCATTCATTGATTCATTTACTCAGTAAGCAGCTCTATAAAAAAACAACAGTGTTTATTAGGGATAAAAAGGCAAATAAAATATGGCTTTCCCATCCTGGCCAACATGGTGAAACCCCATCTCTACTAAAAATACAAAAATTAGCTGGGCATGGTGGCACACACCTGTAGTCCCAGCTATGTGGGAGGCTGAGGTGGGAAAATCGCTTGAACCCAGGAGATGGAGGTTGCAGCGAGCCGAGATCATGCCACTGCACTCCAACCTGGCGACAGAGTGAGACCCTGTCTCAAAAAAATAAATAAATAAAATAAAATAGCCTTCCTCCCTCAAACTTGAGTAGCGGGAAATTAAATAATAAATAACAAAAGTATGTGAATTTACAACCTTATGTAGAGGAAAGGCCTAATATTTACTAGAGTGGTAGAACAGTCTGGTAGTTAAGGGTATGAGCTCTGAAATCAGAATGCCTGAATTTGAATCTTGAATTTGCCACTTATTAGTTGTGTTACCTTAAGCAGGATAGTTGTCTTTACTGTGCCTCAGTTTCTTCATTAGTAAATTATAAGAAAACTATCTACCTCTCAGGATTGTTTTAAAAATTATAGTAGTTAATAAATGTAAAAGTGTTTACATCAGTGCTTGGCATGTAAGAAATGCTAAATAAAAATTAGTTATTATTATTGTATGAAGAACCCAAATATCATCTTTTAGTCACCTAATATAAACCCAAAATCTGACTTCTCTCTTTTCTCTTCCCCTTGCACAAACATCCATTGTTTTGTTTTGTCTTTTTCCTTCCACCCAGCTTTATTTACTACTTCTTTTGAAGCATGTATACCTTCCCATAGAACCACCAAAATGGTTTTTCCCAACCTTTCTGACAATGGCTGACCATGTAATTCTTTATCCAGTGGTTCTTTGGGAGGCATTCTGGTTGGGGGAAGTGAGGAGAGTAACTATTACAGGACTTGTCTTGAAGTTGCCTTGGTAAAGAAAGGGCACAATTGTTTACACTGATTGTGTGTTTATTTGAGGTAGTGCTGATGGGATTTGAGGAAGGGAACTAAAAGCTTTCTCGCCAAAATAATTTTTTAAAAAGTCCTTTTACACTGTAACTTATTCATTCCTATCCCACAAAAATGTCTCTGGGATTTGTATATAATAAACTCAACACAGACATGAAACAAAAGTCCATCCCTACTTCTTAAATTACAAACACATATTTAATTATATGACAAAAACCACTTTTGATAGTACAGAGACTATACTCACTATTCAAAAGGAGGAGTGCCTAGTCTCAGGTTCTAGTACACAGTACTTACTCTTCATTAGTTCTCTCCTGTCCCCTACATCAATTGTGATCCTGCTATCCCCCATGCTCATACTTCTCAAGACTGACAATGGAGGATTTTTTTTTTCCTTCTTAATGGAATTAGTATTTTAACTTAGATCTCAGTCCCGTATTAAAAAACCCTTCTCCCATTTTCTTAGGTCCTTTCCTGATTAACTCTAATGCTCTTGGGGGACAGAAAGAGAATACATTGAAAAATAACTTAATTTTTCTTTCTTTTTTTTTTTTTTATGGAGTTTCCCTCTTGTTGCTCAGGCTGGAGTGCAATGGTGAAATCTCAGCTCACCGCAACTGCCTCAGCCTCCTGAGTAGCTGGGATTACAGGCATGTGCCACCACACCTGGCTAATTTTGTATTTTTAGTAGAGACAGCATTTCTCTATGTTGATCAGGCTGGTCTCAAATTTCCAGCCTCAGGTGATCTGCCTGCCTCAGCCTCCCAAAGTGCTGGGATTACAGGCGTGAGCCACCGCACCCAGCCAATAATTTTTTTAAAAAGCCTAAATTAGTCGGGTGTGGTGGCTCATGCCTATAATCTCAGCCTTTGGGAGGCCAATGAGGGAGGATTGCTTGCATCCAGGAGTTAAAGACCAGCCTAGGCAACATAGTGAGACCCCATCTCTATAAAATAGCAAAAATTAGTTGGGTGTAGTGGTGTGCCTGTAGCCCCAGATACTTGAGAGGCTGAGGTGGGCAGACTGCTTAAGCCTGGGATTTTGAGGCTGCAGTGAGCTGTGATCATGCCACTGCACTCAGTCTGGGTGACAGAGTGGGACCCTGTCTCAAAAAAGTTAAAAAACTAAAAATCCTAAACAAAAGAAGATCTGAAAAGACATTTGACCAATGCCATTACTTATTTTTGTACATTAAAGCTTAATACCATTTACATGAAGCCCACTGGTTGTGAACTGTTAAGAATTAAAGTTTAAATATGTCATCTGTACTCTTCTCGCCTCCTCAAATTATCCCTTGAATACCATGCGAATTCTTTCTTTTGTGTGTGTGTGTGTTTTTTTTTTTTTTTTGGAGACAGAGTCTTGCTCTATTTCCCAGGCTAGAGTGAAGTGACAGGATCTTGGCTCACTGCAACCTCTGCCTCCCGGGTTCAAGCGATTCTCATGCCTCAGCCTCCCGAGTAGCTGGGATTACAGGTGCCTGCCACCACACCTGGCTAATTTTTGTATTTTTAGTAGAGACAGGAGTTCACCATGTTGTCCAGGCTGTTCTCGAACTCCTGACCTCAGACGATCCACCCACCTCAGCCTCCCAAAGTGCTGGGATTACAAGTATGAGCCACCTGTAATAGGATTACAAGTGTGAGCCACTGCACCCATGCATATTCTTAACAATAACCTGTCTTAAGATCAACCGCTCCATCTCTTTGGCAAAATTCACTCACCATTCTATAATCTACTGGGTATTGCTTGAAAGGCAAACTCTCCAAGTTAAAACAAACGATTTTCAACAGAAGAGATGATAAAAGACATTAGTGCCTAAATAAGGCATCATTCTTCTATCAGAAAACTGGATACATTTATAATAGGTACAAAAATAATAAGGAGTAAACTTAGGAGTAAATTTAACCAAGGAGGTGAAAGACCTCTACAAGGAAAACACTGATGAAAGAAATTAAAGAGGATACAAACAAATGGAAAGACATCCCATGTTCACAGATCGGAAGAATTAATATTGTTCAAATGACAATACTACCCAATATAATCTATAGATTCCATACAATCCCTATCAAAATTCCAATGACATTTTTCACAGAAATAAAAAAAAACTATCCTAAAATTTATATAAATCCTCAAAAGACCTCAAACAACAAAAGTAATCTTAAGGAAAAAAAAAAAAAAAAGGTGGAAACATTGGACTACCAGACCTCAAAATATACTGCAAAGTCATAGTAACCCAAACAGAATGGTACTGGCATAAAAACAGATACATAGAAAAATGGCACAGAATAGAGAATCCAGAAGTTAATCCATGTATCTTTAGCCAACCGATTTTTGACAAAGGTGCCAAGACCACTAATTCAGGAAAGGACCGTCTCTTCAACAAATGGTGCTGGGGGAAAAACTGGTATTAGACCCCCACTTCTCACTCTATACAAAAGTCAACTCAAGATGGATCAACTATCTAAATGTCAGACACAAAACTATAAAACTATCAGAAGAAAACACAGGAGAAATGCTTCAGGACATTAGTCTTAGAAAAAATGTTATTAGTAAAATCTCAGAAGTATAGGCACCAAAACCAAAAACAAATGAATTCCCATTTGCAGATTATATCAAACTAAAAAGCTTCTGCACACCAAATAAAACAATCAATACTGTAAAAAAAAAAAAAAAAAGAAAAGAAAAGAAAAGAAAAAAGACCCCACAGAATGGGAGAGAATATCTGCAAACTATTCATCTGACAGGAAATTAATAGCCAAAATATATGAGGAACTTAAACATCTCAACAGCAAAAAAAAAAAAAAAAAAAGCCAGGAACCATGGCTCATGCCTGTAATCCCAGCATTTTGGGAAGCTGAGGCGGTGGATCACTTGAGGTCAGGAGTTCCACACCAGTCTGGCCAACATGGTGAAATCCCATCTCTACTAAAAATACAAAAATTAGCCAGGTGTGGTGGTGCACACCTGTAGTCCCAGCTACTCGGGTGGCTGAGGCACGAGAATCACTTGAACCCTGAAGGTGGAGGTTGCAGTGAGCCGAGATCGCGCCACTGCACTCCAGCCTGGGCAACAGAGAGTGACTCCATCCCACACACACACACAAAAAAATCCAACTAAAAAATGGGCAAATGATCTGAACAGACATTTCTCAAAAGAAGATATACAAATGACCAACAAATATAATTTTAAAATGCTCAACATAAAAAGCATCAGGGAAATGTAAATCAAAAGCATAATGAGGCCGGGCGCGGTGGCTCAAGCCTGTAATCCCAGCACTTTGGGAGGCCGAGATGGGCGGATCACGAGGTCAGGAGATCGAGACCATCCTGGCTAACACAGTGAAACCCCGTCTCTACTAAGAAATACAAAAAATAGCCGGGCGAGGTGGCAGCGCCTGTAGTCCCAGCTACTCGGGAGGCTGAGGCAGGAGAATGGCGTGAACCCGGGAGGAGGAGCTTGCAGTGAGCTGAGATCCGGCCACTGCACTCCAGCCTGGGCTACAGAGCAAGACTCCGTCTCAAAAAAAAAAAAAAAAAAAAAAAAAAAAAAGCATAATGAGGTATCCTCTTACCCCAGTTAGGACAGCTATTATCAAAAAGACAAAAAATAACAAATGCTGGCAAGGAGGCAAAGAAAAGGGAACTCTTATACATTGTTGTTGTGAATGTAAAGTACAGCCACTATGAAGAACAGTATGGCGGTTCCTCAGAAAACTACCAATAGAAGGAGCATATGATCCAGCAATGACACTCATGGGTATATACCCAAAGGAATTCATATCAGTGTGTTTAAGATAGGTCTGCACTCCCATGTTTATTGCAGCACTATTCACAATAGCCAAGATATGGAATCAACCTGGGTATCTAACAACAGATGAATGGATAAAGAAAATGTGGTACATACACACAATGGAATACTACTAAGCCACAAAAAAGAATGAAATCCTGTCATTTGTGGCAGCATGGATAGAACCAGAGGACATTATGGTAAGTGAAATACTGCATGTTCTCATTCATATGTAGAAGCTAAAAAATGCTAGTTGCTCTCTTTTTCTTTCTGTCTTCCTTTCTTTTTTTTTTTTCTCGGAGACAGGGTCTGGCTCTGTTGCTCAGGCTGGAATGTAGTGGTGCAATGTCAGCTCACTTGAGTCTCCTAGGTTCAAGCCATCCTCCTACCTCAGCCTCCCAAGTAGCTGAGACTACAGGCATATGCCACCATGCACCATACAGCTAATTTTTGTATTTTTTGTAGAGACAGGGTTTCACCATCTCGCCTAGGCTGGTCTCAAACTCCTGAGCTCAAGTAGTCAGCCTGCTGCAGCCTCCCAAAGTGCTAGGATTATGAGCATGAGCCATAGCATTGGCCAGCTAATCTCATAAATGTAAAAAGTAGAACAGAGGATACTAGAGGCTGGGAAGGGTAGAGAGAAGGAAGAGATAGGCTGAAATTTGTTAAAATATACAAAATTACAGCCAGATAGGAGGAATAAGTTCTAGTGTTCTATAGCACTGTAGGGTAACTATAGTTAACAATAACATAGGGTTTCAAATAGGACAACTATACTGAATGTTCCCAACACAAAGAAATGATAAATGTTTGAGATGATGGATATGCTAATTACCCTGATCTCATCACTATACATTATATGTACACAAACATCACTATGTACCCCATGGATATGTACAATTATTATGTGTCAACTAAAAAAAATTTTTTTTAATTCGAAAGAATGAAAAGAAAAAGAAATCTTATTTTAATTCCATTAAACCACATAGCTTAAGAAATTAACTTTTAGAAAATGCAATATACATTGTTACGTTGTTGCAATTATGTTTTTTGTTTTTCTGTTTGTTTGTTTGAGACGGAGTCTTGCTCTGTAGCCCAGGCTGGAGTGCAGTGGTGTGATCCTGGCTCACTGCAACCTCAGCCTCCCAGGTTCAAGCAATTCTTGTGCCTCAGCCTCCCAAGTGGCTGGGACTACAGGTACGGGCCACCACATCCAGCTAATTTTTGTATTTTTAGTAGAGACAGGGTTTCACCATGTTGGCCAGGCTGGTCTGAAACTCCTGAGCTCAGGTGATCTGCCCACCTCGGCTTCCCAAAGTGTGAGGATTACAGGCATGAGCCACCATGCCCAGCCATTATATTTTCTTTAAAAACTGTTTCTTTATATTGTATAACACTTAAACAGCAACGATTTGACCTTCGCTATGACATTCTACTTCCGCATCTCAATTTCTTCAGCTCCTAAAATAATGAGTTTGGATTACTTCCAGTTCTAAAATCCCACCTCTCTGACAAGTAAAAAAACCATAAATATTCTTCTTCAGTAAAATGAGTACTGGTCATGTCATAGTTAATTTTATAAAGAATATGGTTTCTGGGACTGGACCGCTGAGGTTTTAGTTTCTATTCTGCAATTTATTAACTGTGAAATATCAGGTATGGTACTCAAGCCTATCAGAATTTCAGTATCAATTATCCAGTCATGGTGATGCACACCTGTAATCCCAACTACTCAGGAGGCTGAGGTGGGAGGAATGCTTGAGCCCAGAAGTTCCAGGTGGGAGGAGCTGTGATTGCGCCACTGCACTCCAACCCGGGCAACAGAATGAGACTCTGTCTCAAAAAATAAAAAATAAAAATAAAAAATTTTTTTAATGAAAGAAAAAAATAAAAAACAAAATTTCAGGTTGCCCGTCAGTAAGTGGTGTAAATTACAGTACATATCTTAAGTGGTTACTATGATTAAACAGAAAAAAAGTATGTGTGGTAGAAACTGGCTGTTTACTAAACCATTTCTTTTTCTTTCTGAGCAAACAGCTAAACCACATTTTACATCTTCACTTGCAGTTAGTTGTGGCCACATGACTGAGCCCTGGTCAGTGGAATGTGAGAGGAGGAGATGCCAAATACTTCTAGTCTTAGCTTCCCAAAATCTCCCTTGTGAGTCTCCTTGTTCTCTCCCCTTTCGTGAAAACCCTGGAAACGCCTTGTTAAAGATGGTGGAAGTACAAAAATGGAAGAAACATTGGTGCCTCAATTACAGCTTGTAGGAGAGCTGTATGCCTATTAGGAACACCATTAATATCATTAGTCTTAATATGACAAACGAAAAGTCTAAAAAACTTTGAACTTTAAACACAAGTAATAAAATGGTGATCCTGTCTACAGTATACATGATTTGGCAACATATATAACTTTTTTTTTTTAATAGACAGGATCTCGTTCTGTCACCCAGGATGGAGGACAGTGGTGCAATCACAGCTCACGGTAACCTTAAATTCCTGGGCTCAAGCAATCCTCCCACCTCAGCTTCCTGAGTAGCTGGGACTACAGGAATGCCCAACTATGTCTGGCTAATTTTTTTTGAAATTTTTTGTAGAGATGGGGTCTTGCTGTGGTGCCCAGGTTGGTCTCAAACTCCTGGCCTCCAGCAATCCTCCTGCCTTGGCCTCCCAAAGTGCTGGGACTACAGGCGTCAGCCACTGCACTTGGCCTTTTTTTTTTTTTTTTTTTTCCTTAAGCTAGAGAAAGTCTAGGAAGTAAAATTGTGTGTGGAACAGAAAAAATCTGAGCTATTCATATGTGTAACTTGGAGAAGGTATATTGTATTTACATTTATTACATTTTTTAAAAAATTTTCAGACAATATATAAGGAAGATCAAATTAAAAAAATCAAATTGGTGTCATCTTGGGGAAAAAAGGCTGGACAAAGCCTTGAAATAAAAAAACAATATGAAGCCCTTAGTAAAGAAACACTATTATAACTATCATAAGCCCCTGTGTGTTAAAAATAAAATAAATAGCAACTAACTCTGAGAGCTTAGTATGTGCTAGGCATTGAATGAGATAATCCATGTAAAACACCCTCGCTACAACTCAAGATAAAGATAGTATTACTCCCAATTTATAGACAAAAAACTGAAATACAAACTGAGAGATTCTGATTTCAACCCAGAGTCTATGAGTCTATGGTCTTTTTTTTTTTTTTTTTTGAGATGGAGTTTCGCTCTGTTGTCCAGGCTGCAGTGCAGTGGCGTGATCTCAGTTCACTGCAACATCTACCTGTCAGGTTCAAACAATTCTCGTGCTACAGCCTACTGAGACTACACCACCCAGCTACGGTTTTTTTTTTTTTTTTTGAGACGGAGTCTTGATCTGTCACCAGGTTAGAGTGCAGTGGCGCAATCTTGGCTCACTGCAACCTCCCGCCTCCTGGTTCAAGCGATTCTCTTGACTCAGCCTCTCAAATAGCTGGGATTACAGGTGCATGCCACTATGCCTGGCTAATTTTTGTATTTTTAGTAGAGACAGGGTTTCGCCATGTTAGTCAGGCTGGACTCGAACTCCTGACCTTGTGATCCGCCCGCCAAAGTTCTAGGATTACAGGCGTGAGCCACCATGCCTGGCTGAGACTAAGTTTTTGTATATTTGGTAGAGACAGGGTTTTGCCATGTTAGACAGGCTGGTCTTGAACTCCTGACCTCAGGTGCTCCGCCCACCTCGGCTTCCCAAAGTGCCAGGATTACAGGCGTGAGCCACCACACCCAGCCAAGTCCATGCTCTTAAATCAAATGCATCCCTACACAAATTTGGAAGTTTCCCAATTTGTAAAAGAAGGCTCTTTATATGTAAAATCCTGTACATGAGATTCACTCTAGTTTCTAAAACACAAAAAAAGTTATACTTTATTTCATTATTATATATTACGTATGTTATGACTTACCAGTCTATCAAGTATATATCTGGTGTAAGACTATAAGATTTGAAGTGAAGAAATAATTTGGAGAGATTTTCTTCAAAGAATACTTCAAATGTTGCAAAATATTTCAACATCTAAAGATTAAAAAATCAATAAAATTATGAAAGTATATAGTCTAGAAATAAGGAAATTAAATGCTTAAACATTAACAGGAAATCTTGCTCATTGAGAATCTCATCTTTTTCTGAGTCTTCTCAGCAAACATTCATTCATAAACTATAATATAATAAGTTTACAATAGATGAGATTATCTTGGTCTTTCAATTACTGTTTTTCACTCTAAGAGGGCATTAAAACTACAGAAACAAAGGAAAACATGATCCATTCATACCATGCTGTGATCCACACGAAAAAAGGCCAACTGGCATGGCTTATTCAGGAGATTGGCAAATGCAATAAAGGCATCTGCCTCTTCCAAATTGAGAATGAGCACAGCTGCAATGAAGGACATCCCTTGGACCTTCAAAGGGAGAAGAAATTAGTCAAAATGGACTTACAATAATAAATCTATACAGTTTATTTTATTGTACTCCTGAAAAATTATAGTGACATTACAAAGTAGAATTAACCAAGATTTCTTTTTTCCTTCCCAGCAAAGGTAAATACAGAAAGCCCCTAAAGATTATGAAATCTCCCTAATTTCTTGTTCATATGGTGTGGTTTTTCAACATTAGGAAGAATTTTTGAAAAAAGAAAAAAGTTCAGATTTTACTGCTACAAAAGGCTATCTCAGTGTATTACCTAGTTTTCATTTCCTCTCAGTCTGAATTCTTTCAAAATAGAGTACAGAATCACAAAATTTAATAAAAATCAGGTGATTATTTTCATTGTTATAACACATCTGAGTAAAAAATGAAGAACTCAAAATAAAAGAGATCTATGAGAAGTGCTGCTGAAATACCAAGAAAGGAGACGTTGTGGGGGTTGAGATAATGAGCCTGGAGACCTGGAAAAGCAAGAGACAAAAAATGGCAAAAAACCTAAAATGGAAAAGAAGCATGAACTAAGACACAGAAATGGGAACAATAGGACCAGCTCAGCTGGAATAAGGAAAGGCATTTAGAGAAGGTAGGATGTGTTTATGTTGTGAAAAACCTCGAGTAAAAGGCTAAGCTGTATAGATGTTTGCTTCTTGCTTGTGAGTTATTGGCAGCTATCATACACTTCTCCTTTTTTTTTGGTTTATTTTTTCTGAAGCAGGGTCTCACTCAGTCACCTAGGCTGGAATGCAGTGGCATGATATCATCTCACTGCAACCTCTGCCTCCCAGCTCAAGCTATCCTCCTGCCTCAGCCTCCTGAGTAGCTGAGACTATGGGTGTTTACCACCACACCCACCCAGCCCATACATTTCTTTAATTAAAAAAAAAGTTATCAAACACACAATTCTGGAAGAGATTTGTATAATGGACTTACACAGTGAGACCATTAAGAATAACTGCAATGGGCTGGGCGCAGTGGCTCACGCCTGTAATCCCAGCACTTTGGTAGGCTGAGGCGGGCGGATCACCTGAGGTCAGGAGTTCAAGACCACCCTGGCTAACATGGTGAAACCTTGTCTCTACTAAAAATACAAAAAATTAACCAGGAGTGCTGGCGGGTGCCTGTAGTCCTAGCTACTTGGGAGGCTGAGGCAGGAGAATGGCGTGAACCTGGGAGGCAGAGCCTACAGTAAGCCAAGATGGCACCACTGCACTCCAGACCCAGTGACAGAGCGAGACTTCATCTCAAAACAAAACAAAACAACAACAACAAAAAACTGCAATGCTAACTTTGTCTCTTGTTCTCAGCCTAGTGTTCTGAAAGGTATGCCTACAATCACTATTTCTACTTTCTCAGCTCCCTTTTCTTTTCTTTTTATTTATTTTTTTATTTTATTTTTTGAAACAGAGTTTCGCTCTTTTTGCCCAGGCTGGAGTGCAATGGTGCGATCTCAGCTCACCACAACCTCCACCTCCCAGGTTCAAGTGATTCTCCTGCCTCAGCCTCCCGAGTAGCTGGGATTACAGGCATGCACCACAACCCCGGCTAATTTTGTACTTTTAGTAGAGATGGGGTTTCTTCATGTTGGTCAGGTTGGTCTTGAACTCCCGACCTCAGGTGATCCACCCACCTCTGCCTCCCAAAGTGCTGGGATTACAAGCATGAGCCACCGCGCCCAGCTCTCAGCTCCCTTTTCTCTCTTTAATACACTTCAGTATGTATTCCCACTCCATTACCACACTATTTTGAGATTTCTCTTGCCAGCATGACCAATGATACTTATTGTAAAACCCAGTGGGTGCTGTCTCTCTTAACAGCATTCCCTTAGCTTCTGCAATCCAATTATTTCTTTGTTCTCATCTTATTTCTCTTTCTCTGTCTTCTGAGTACTTTTTGCAGATTCTATAGTAATTGCCTACTTTATTTTCTAGAACTTAAGTTCCATGAAGACAGGGACTGTAGTAGGCATAATAATTGCCCACCAAAGATGTCCAAGTCCTTATTAATTACCAGAAGCTATGAAAATGTTGCCATACACGGTAAAGGGGACTCTGCAGATGTGATTAAGTCAAGGATCTTGAGATAGGGAGCTTATCCTGAATTATCTGGGTAGGCCTAAAGTAATCATCATGAGGTTCCTTATAAGTGAAGAAAGAAGGCAAGCTAGTCAGAGAGATTTGAAGATGCTACACTACTGGCTTTCAAGATGGAGCTATAGGCCCATGAGCGAAGGAATGTAGGCAGCCTCTAGAAGGTGGAAAAAGCCAGGAAATGGATTCTGCCCTAGAGGTTCCAGAGGAAGCACAACCCTGCCAACACTTTGACTTCAACCCAGTGAAGTCTATTTCAGACTTCTGACCTCCAGAATTGTCAAACAGTAACTTTGTGTTGTTGTTGTGTGTGTGTTTACATTTTTTTTGTAGAGACAGAGTTTTCCTATGTTGTCCAGGGTGGTCTCAAACTCCTGACCTCAAGTAATCTTCCCACCTCAGCCTCCCAAAGTGCTGGGATTACAGGCATGAGCCACGGTGCCCAGTCTAATTTGTGTTGTTTAAAGCCACTAAGTTTGTGGTAGTTTCTTACAGTATTCATAGGAAACTAGTACAGAGACCACACCATGTTTTTTGTTCATAGTTGTATTCTTAGTACCACAATATTTGCTGAATGAATACAAGGGGCAAAGTGTTAATGATCTGTAATAGAATGGTAGCAAAGTAAATAGAAAGAATTAAAATTACATTTAATTGCATCTAAAATGTTGTTTATTATAAGTAACATTATTTTACATACCACTAAAAAAGAAAAAATGCTGCCAATTAAGCAATGGCATAATGCCTTGTCACATGGAATATTTATTTACTTACTTAATTTTTGGGGGGACAGAGTTTAGCTCTTATCATCCAGGCTGGAGTGCAGTGGCACGATATCAGCTCACTGCAACCTTCCCCTCCCAGGTTAAAGCGATTCTCCTGCCTCATCCTCCTGAGTAGTTGGGAATACAGGTGGCACCACGCCTGACTAATTTTTGTATTTTTAGTAGCGACGGGGTTTCACCATGTTGGCCTGGCTGGTCTTGAACTCCTGACTTCAGGTGATCCACCCATCTTGGCCTCCCAAAGTGCTGGGATTACAGGCGTAAGCCACCGTGTCCAGCCCAGAATATTTATTTTATGCATATTTTTAAAGCTATTTATAGCTCATTCAGATTTATCATGTATCACTCTTGTTCATATATGAAAAGAAAATAAGAAAAACAGTTATTTATATAATTTCTTCAGAGTCCAATTCTTCTAAATATTTTGCATTATTTATTGACTTATGGTGTGATGCACTGAAAAAGACACATTGTTTATGTAGTATTGCTGACAAAACTGTCTAACCTGAATCTAATCATGAAAAAATAATCAAATTCAAGTTAAGGGTCATTCCGCAAACAACTAGCCTTAACTTTTGAAAAGTGACATTGTTACGACACATACAAAAGGCTGAGGAACTGTTCTGTTTTAAAGGAAACTAAAAAGAGCAACTAAATACCACACATGACCCTGAGTGGATTCTGAACCAGGAGGAAACTGCTGTAACTTTGCTATTAATTTGAAGTTGTTCAAAATAAAAATGTGGGAAACAAACAAACAAAAAAACACAGACAACAAAAAGATACCTATCTATAGGTGCCAGGCAGATCACCTGGGGTCAGGAGTTCGAGACCAGCCTAGCCAACATGGTGAAACCCTGTCTCTACTAAAAATACAAAAAAAATTAGACAGGTGTGGTGGCAGGCGCCTGTAATTCCAGCTACTCGGGAGGCTGAGGTTGCAGTGAACCAAGATCAGCTTAAGAAATAATACTTTACCAGTTGAAGCACCTGTGTAACCCACCCACTTTCTGTCATTTGAAATTTCTCTCTTCCTCTATGCCTAGCTAGGATATGGGACAAGGCAATCCACTTAAATTCCCCACCCTTTATTGTTCTTGCAGGCTTACACACAGGCTTCTTATTTTTGGTGTCTTATTGATAATAACTATGGAGAAACAAGGACTTATAACAAAAAATAAATGAGTCGGGCATGGTGGTTCATGCCTGTAATCCTAGTAATTGGGGAGTCCAAGGCAGGATTGCTTGAGCCCAGAGATTCAGGATCAGCCTAGGCAACACAGTGAGGCTCTGTTTTTACAAAACAAAACAAAACAAAACAAAAAACAAGGTGGGGGAGTATACAAATCTTACGAAGTTCTTAGAGTAATATTTGATTCCTGGTCTACATTTTTTACTCCACCTGAGATACTGGGAAACTTGTTTGTCTTCTCACTTCTACTTTTATGATACACCCACCTTAAATCCCCATCATAGGGCAGGCCCAGTTCACTGTAAGTGCCAGGCAAATTAATAGCCACCTCCTTGCTTAAAAAGAGAAAACTTGCATCAGTGGATCTACAGACAGGTAACACTCAACATTCATCCACAACTGCTCTACCCAAAAGCAATCTATAACCATGTCTTGAAAGTAGAAAACTAAGACAATTCAATAACCTTAATCTAGACAGTAGTGGTTTTAAACTGGGATAAGTGTGTTTTATAGCCACAAACAGTATCCAGAAAGTACACAGTCATGGATATTTTAAGGGAATTCAATCCCAGATCCTCAATTTACATATGTCTTCTTTTCTAAACATGATCTGGCTGACAATGCCACAGTAACAAGTGAAAGTCACAGTCCTCACCCATGACAAAAATTACTAGGGGGAATTGCTAGGAGGCATGAAATGTGGATAATTCTAAATATTGGTTGGGGAAACCTTCTGGCTTCCTGTCACATATACTACTAAATAAGACTGAATTCTAGTACATGGTAGAATGGGAATGAGTAATGACAATACAGTGACCTCACCTCTTCCGTATCACATGTAATATCAAAAAATACATAGCCCTCGGCCTGGCGCAGTGGCTCACACCTATAATCCCAGCACTTTGGGAGGCCGAGGCCGGCAGATCACTTTAGGTCAGGAGTTGGAGACCAGTCTAGCCAACAAGGCGAAACCCCATCTCTACTAAAAATACAAAAAATAGCCAGGCATGGTGGCATGTGCCTGTAATCCCAGTTACTCGGGAGGCTGAGGCAGGAGAACTGCTTGAACCCAAGGGGCGGAGGTTGCAGTGAGCTGAGATCGTGCCACTGCACTCCAGCCTGGGCAACAGAGCAAGACTCTATCTCGAAAAAAAAAAAAGAATGCATAGTCCTTGAGGGAGAGTTCCAGGAGATCCAGGAGAACAAAGAGAACAGCACCTACAGTACAGAGCCCCATCACGCAGGCTGGAGTGCAGTGGTGGGATCTCGGCTCACTACAACCTCCGTCTCCTGGGTTCAAGCAATTCTCCTGCTTTAGCCTCCCGAGTAGCTGGGATTACAGGCCTGTGCCACCACACCTGACTAATTTTTGTATTTTTAGTAGAGACAGGATTTCGCCATGTTGGCCAGGCTGGCCTCAAATTCCTGACCTTAGGTGATCCACCTGCCTCAGCCTCCCAAAATGCTGGGATTACAGGCATGAGCCACCGCGCCCGGACACTGTGGTTCTTTTAAATAAGTATAACTGAAACGTGAACCAAGATTACCAAATTTTTTCAAGAATAAAAACTACAGATAAAACATTCATATGAGTTATTTATAGATTCAGCATATGTTATTCATTAACATAGTTAAAAAAAAGTATTTGGTCAAATCATGACATGAAATAGGTATTCCAATATAATCTACACTATTTTTAACTTATAAAGTAAGTATGATTTGACTGACTGGTTTGTCAATGAGCCTTGATACTACCAGTTAAGTTATATGGTGGTCATTTTACATAAATTCAATGACCTAACAGAGCTCATTTCGGCAGCAAATATACAATGACCTAATAAGTCTGCAGCCAGGGTTTAAAAAATATATATTTAAAACATATTCTAAAAAAATCATATCATAAGTGTAATAAAAGTAACGGTATTTTAATTTTCCCCAATTTTTCTCAGTATACCAGGTTAAACAAGTGCCTTTAAGTGAGGATTTTTGTTTGTTTGTTTTGAGACAGAATCTCACTCTGTCACCCAGGCTGGAGTGACTGGCACAACCTCAGCTCATTGCAACCTTTGCCTCCCAGGTTCAAGCAATTCTCGTGCCTCAGCCTCCTGAGTAGCTGGGATTACAGGCATGCGCCTCCACGCTGAGGTAATTTTTGTATTTTTAGTAGAGACAGGATTTCGCCACGTTGGCCAGGCTGGTCTTGAACTCCTGGCCTCAAGTGATCTGCCTGCCTCAGTATCCCAAAGTGCTAGGGTTACAGGCACGAGCCACCACACGCAGCCTGAAAATATAATTTTAATAGATTTTTTTTCTTTTTTTAAAATCTAGTGTAGGCTGGGTGCAGCGGCTCATACATAAACCCAGCACTTTGGGAGGCTGAGGTGGGAGGATCACTTGAGCCCCAGGAGTTCAAGATCAGCCTGGGCAACAGAGTGAAACCTTGTCTCAAAACAAAAAACACAAAACACAAAATAAAATTTAGCATAAAATGTCAGTAATAGATATTTTGACTAGTCTCAATAAAGGCTTTTGGGATACTTTACAGAAACTGAGAAAACGAACAATTCTAATGATTGGTAACAAAATGTTTTTGCAACTCAAGTACTTAACAGTCTTCTGTTTTTAATAAAGTTGAAGGAGAATCTAATTGAGTTACTGAGATAATTAAAAATTTGTTTTGTTTTTTTCATTTATGTAGTCTATTTGTTTTGATCAGTTATACTAATTGTAATAACAAATTAGAAAAAACATTTAATATTTAGAATATTATGTATATCAGAAATAAAGCTGATTTTTCATTTTTAATTAATTTATATATTTGTAGCAGAAGTATAATGAGATTACTAAAAGACTTTTGGGTAGAAAAGTGTTACATTAGAATAAAATTCTGTGACAGAAATCAAATAAAATACAGTAGTCCTCCACTTTCCCCAGTTTTGCTTTCTGAAGTTTCAGTTACCTGTGGTCAACAGTGGTCTGAAAATATTAAATGGCAGGCCGGGCGCGGTGGCTCACGCCTGTAATACCAGCACTTTGGGAGGCCGAGGCGGGCGGATCACGAGGTCAGGAGATCGAGACCACGGTGAAACCCCGCCTCTACTAAAAATACAAAAAATTAGCTGGGCGCGGTTGTGGGCGCCTGTAGTCCCAGCTACTCGGGAGGCTGAGGCAGGAGAATGGCGTGAACCCGGGAGGTGGAGCTTGCAGTGAGCCGAGATCGCGCCACTGCACTCCAGCCTGGGCGACAGAGCGAGACTCCGTCTCAAAAAAAAAAAAAAAAAAAAGAAAATATTAAATGGCAAGTTCCAGAAATAAACAAGTCATACATTTTAAACTGCATGCTATTCTAAATAGGGTGGTAAAATCTGGAGTGGTCCTGCTTCATCCTGCCAAGGAAGAGAATCATCCCTCTATCCAGCATAACCATGCTGTATATGCTACCCACCTGCCTAGTAGCCATCTCAGTTATAAGATCAACTGTTGTGGTATTGTAGAGCTTGTGTTCGAGTACTGCTTCTTTTACCTAAATTGTTAGAAGAGTGTTATAACTGTACTACTTTATTATTAGTTATTGCTGTTTATGTCTTATTGTGCCTAATCAATAAATTTTATCATAGGTATGTATGTATAGAAAAAACAGTATCTATAGGATTCTGCACTATCTGCAGTTTCAGGACAAGTACAAAACCCTATATAGGCCAGGCACGGTGGCTCACGCCTGTAATCCCAGTACGTTGGGAGGCCAAGGCGGGTGGATTGCCTGAGGTCAGGAGTTCGAAACTAGCCTGGCCAACATAGTGAAACCCCGTCTCTACTAAAAATACAAAAAATTAACCGGGCATGGTGGCGGGCACCTGTAATCCCAGTTATTCGAGAGGCTGAGGCAGGAGAATTGCTTGAACCCAGGAGGCAGAGGGTGCAGTGAGCCAAGATCGTGCCATTGCACTCCAAACTGGGCAACAAGAGCGAATCCCCATCTTGGCCGGGCATGGTGGCTCACACCTGTAATCCCAGCACTTTGGGAGGCTGAGGTGGGAGGATCATGAGGTCAGGAAATCGAGACCATCCTGGCTAACATGGTGAAACCCTGTCTCTACTAAAAACACAAAAAAATTAGCCAGGTGTGGTGGCAGGCACCTGTAGTCCCAGCTACTCGGGAGGCTGAGGCAAGAGAACGGTGTGAACCTGGGAGGTGGAGCTTACAGTGAGCCAAGATAGCGCCACTGCACTCCAGCCTGGGCAACAGAGCAAGACTCCATCTCAAAAAAAAAAAAAAAAAAAAAGGAAGAAAAAATTAAAAAGAGCAAAATCCCGTCTCAAAAACAAAAACAAAAAAACCCAAACTTATATATTTCACTTGGTGTCTTGGAATATATCCCTTAAGGATAAGTGGGGACTGCTGTATATGGCTATTACCAAAAAGACAAAAGATAAGTGTTGGTGAGGTTATTGAGAAAAAAACTTGTACACTGTTAATAGGAATGTAAATTAGTACAGCTACTAGAGAAAACTCTATGAAGTTCTTCAAAAAAAATAAAAATAGAATTACTATGTGGTCCAGCAATCTCACTTATGGCTATTACCCAAAAGACTTGAAATCAGTATATCAAAAAGATATCTGCACTCCCATGTTCACTACAGCACTACTCACAATAGCCAAGTTAAGGAAGCAACCTAAGTGTACATCAATAGATGAATGGGATGAGTGTGTGTGTGTGTGTGTGTGTGTGTGTGTATACAAAAGAATACTGTTCAGCCTTAACAAAGGAAGGAACTCTGTCATTTGGGACAACATGGATGGAACTGGAGAACATTATGCTAAGTGAAATAAGGCAAAAACAGAAAAGCAAATATTGCATGTTCTCACTTAAATGTGTAATCTAAAACCACCGAACTCATAGAAGCAGAGAGCAGAATGGTAGTTACCAGAGGCTTGGGGGTAGGGAAGATGATAATCAAAGAGTACAAAAAGCTCCAGGTTGAAATGAGGAGTAACTTTCATTTTTTTTGAGACAAGGTACCACTCTGTTGCCCAGGCACGATCTCGGCTCACTACAGCCTCAAGAGCCTGAACTCTAGCGATCTTTCCACCTCAGCCTCTTGAGTAGCTGGGACTACAGGCAAACCACCACACCTGGCTAATTTTTTATTATTTGCAGAGATGAGGTCTCACTGTGTTGCTCAGGCTGGTCTTAAGCTCCTGGGCTCAAGCATGAGCCACCATGCCTGGCCTGATTTTTTTTTTTTTTTAGTATCTATCACACAACATGGCAAACACAACTAATGATTGAGTACTGTACATTTCACAATCTCTTAGAGAGTAAATCTCAAATACTATCATTACAAAAAAGGTCAAATATTTCAGATGTTGGGCAGATTAACTACTTTGTTTTAATTATACAACATTATATTAAAAAATCATAGTATCAGTCAGGCACCGTAGCTCACATATGTAATCCCAGCACTATGGGAGGCCAATGCGGGCGGGTCACTTGAGCCAGGAGTTCAAGACAAGCCTGGGAAACATAGTGCCCTGTCTTAACAAAAAATACAGAAAATTAGCCAAGCATGGTGGCTTGTGCCTGCCGTCCCAGCTACCTGGGAGGCTGAGGTGGAAGACTCACCAGGGACCAAGGGACCAGGAGGTCAAGTCTATAGTAAGTCATGATCACGCCACTGTACTCTAGCCTGGGTGACAGACTGAGACCCTGTCTCAAAAAAATAAAAAAAGAAAGAGATACAAGTTCAGAGAAAAAGCAAAAAATGTAAAATATTAATGAAAAGTTTGTTAATATATACTTTTTTAAATGGACTATGATATATGTAAATTCATTACAGTATTTAAATTCCACTACAGACTTCTTTTGTTTTTTTTTTGAGACAGGGTCTTGCTGTGTTGTGCAGGCTGGAATGCAGTGGTCCAATCCTAGTTCACTGCAGCCTGGGAGTCCTGAGCTCAAGCGATCTTCCTGCCTCAACCTCCCAAAGTGCTGGGATTTATAGGCCCGAGCCACTGTGCCCAGTCTGGGGACATTTTTTTTTTTTTTTTTTTTTTTTTGAGACAGAGTTTCGCTCTTGTTGCCCAGGTTGGAGTGCAGTGGCACGATCTTGGCTCACTGCAACCTCCGCCTCCCAGGTTCAAGCAATTCTCCTGCCTCAGCCTCTTGAGTAGCTGGGATTACAGGCGCATGCCACCATGCCCGGCTAATTTTTGTATTTTTAGTAGAGACGGGGTTTTGCCATGTTGGTCAGGCTGGTCTCCAACTCATGAACGCGTGATCCACCTGCCTTGGCCTCCCAAAGTGCCGGGATTACAGGTGTGAGCCACCTCGCCTGGCCTGCCTGGGGACATTTTAAAAAAACTATAAGATGTCAAATTTAACCAGTGCTAAAAAATTAAATTATTTACAAGTAAACTTATAATAAAAAACTTTAAACTTCAGCTTAAACATGTGAAGGGGATACAAGGTGTTCTTACAATTCATTCACAGAATACCTGAGTAAGAGAGTTTAAAGACACTGCTTAAATCTAACTTTCTCTATAAGGACTATCTGATGATCTTTCCAAATACTACGACCTGCCCCACCCTAAATCTGGCACTTTCCCCCTTTATCATCCCACACTTTTCCACAGCACTTATCTTTTAATATAACATGATTTACTTGTTTGTTGTTTATTGTCTCTTTCTTCTAAACTGTAAGCATTGTAAGGAAAGAAATCATTTTGTTCACTGAGGTATTTCAAGTACCTAGAACAATGCCTGACATATAGTCATAAGTGCACAATATTTATTGAGTAAATAAACATAGAAATGAACATGCAACAGAACAAAGTAACTTGTACCAGACAGTCACCCTATAGAGATGTCTAACATTCTTTTATTTTAAGGCAAAGGTGCGAAGATGAAAGTTCTATAACTTCTAGTTAAAAATGGCAATTGAACATCACATCTTTCTTTGTTCTCCTGAAAAATCCAACTAAAAATACAGTAAAGAAAAAAATATTAACCCATGAGGACTACAAGAATGAAAAATTATATAGTAGATAGTTAATAGTGTTTTAGAAATTGTAAATTAAATAAGTGTAGAATGTTAAAACTAAAATATCTACAGAGGAGGAAGCCAACAATCAGCAAGCCAATTCTGCTGTAAAACCCTGAAGGCTCAGAAGCCGAAGTTGTCAGGTACCTGTGAAATTGAGAAATAGAGCTAAAAATAGGATTGGGTGAAAGTCTGTAAAAGGAGCAAATCCCCTCCCCTATCCTTTAGGGACAGGTACCTATCCTTCCCTTAACCTGGTGGAACACAGGAGGTTTACTCTCTAGAGGCACAGTCATGGAAAAGAAGGTTAAAAGAGGGGGACAAGGCACCCCCCTGACATTAGGACATGAAATAAAAGTTTAGAAATTGCATAGTGAAATCTCCCATAGCTCCCCCAGAAAACTGACAGTCTCAAGTACATATAAGCTCAGCAAGAGATGGAAAGATTCTTCACTGGGTAAATTGATAAGCCCAAGAAAAACAGACATAGAGATACAGACATTTGGGAGCTAATACAACATAGGATATTTTGATAAAGAGTGTAGATAAAATGCTTACATTCAAAAAACAGATTGAAACAAATACTTACATAACCAACATCAGGTCTGTAGCACGTGTATGCCCCTAAAATACTATGTAAGACATCATGATATGGGCCACCCTTAGGAGAGAAAAATGAAATTTGAAACTGTACAAATAATTGTCTCTAAGTTAATTTTTATATAACATGTTAATAAACTGTAAGATTTCCTAAATGACTAGTTTTAGCATATTTAATAAAAAATATTATAAATGTACTCTGCCAAGATGTTTTCCAAATTATTAATAAGAAATATTTAATACTGCAGATGGGTACAGTGGCTCATGCCTGTAATCCCAGAACTTTAGGAGGTCGAGATGGGCAGGTCACTTGAGGCCAGGAGTTTGACACCAGCTTGGCTAACATGGCAAAACCCCATCTCTACTACAAATACAAAAATTAGCTGGGCATGGTGTCATACGCCTGTAATCCCAGCTACTCGAGTGGCTGAGGCAGAAGAATCGCTTGAACTCAGGAGGCAGTGGTTGCACTGAGCCAGGATTGCACCACTGCACTCCAGCCTGGGCAAAAGAGTGAGAATCGCTCCAAAAAAAAAAAAACAAGAAAGAAAGAAAGAAAAAAGAAATATTTAGTACTAAAAGTCAAATAAACTTACTTGATGGATACAAGCTATATAATTTGCCAGCAGTTTTAAAACCTTCTACATTTGGTATAATAAGAGTATGATGAATACAGACTGTTTCATTTTATATAATACAGCATCAGCAAAAAAAATCATCAAGCTACACTAAACCGTGTTAATAATTTTAATCTTTTGGCCGGGCGCGGTGGCTCAAGCCTGTAATCCCAGCACTTTGGGAGGCTGAGACGGGCGGATCACGAGGTCAGGAGATCGAGACCATCCTGGCTAACACAGTGAAACCCCGTCTCTACTAAAAATACAAAAACTTAGCCGGGCGAGGTGGCAGGCGCCTGTAGTCCCAGCTACTAGGGAGGCTGAGGCAGGAGAATGGCGGGAACCCGGGAGGCGGAGCTTGCAGTGAGCTGAGATCCGGCCACTGCACTCCAGCCTGGGTGACAGAGCGAGACTCCGTCTCAAAAAAAAAAAAAAAAAAAAAAAAAAAAAAGATTAAAATATTATTATAATTATTATTTTTTTGAGATGGAGTCTCGCTCTGTCACCCAGGCTGGAGTGCAGTGGCCGGATCTCAGCTCACTGCAAGCTCCGCCTCCCGGGTTCCCGCCATTCTCCTGCCTCAGCCTCCCGAGTAGCTGGGACTACTTTGCTGGGACTACAGGCGCCCGCCACCTCGCCCGGCTAGTTTTTTTTTGTATTTTTAGTAGAGACGGGGTTTCACCGTGTTAGCCAGGATGGTCTCGATCTCCTGACCTCGTGATCCACCCGTCTCGGCCTCCCAAAGTGCTGGGATTACAGGCTTGAGCCACTGCGCCCGGCCAATAATTTTAATCTTAATGGTAAAAATTTTTATCTCATTTTATTTTTATAAATCTAAACATAGAAGAATTCCATGTATAAAGACTTGAATCAGCTGGGTGTGGTGGCACATGCCTGTAATCCCATAATCCCAGCTACTCAGGAGGCCGATGCAGGAGGATTGCTTGAGCCTAGGAGTTAGAGTCCAGCCTGGGCAACACAGCAAGACCTGATCTCAAATTTAAAAAGAAATAAAAATAAAGACTTCAGCCAAAGGTAAAGTATATATAATGTAGTCATTTCTCTTTCAATAAGGTATAATCAACTTCATAATAGCCTATGTACAAAAAAAAACCATTTCTTCCTATTTTAATGATAATTCTGAAACATTTTAAGTTTTGTGACAAAGTTCTTTATACTTTAACAATATACTAGGCCAAAACATTAATAATTCATATATCTTACAAAATAAAAAGCAAAACAAATTCACTGTAATAAAATTCATCAAGTACCTACTACATAAAAGGTATTAAATGCTATGCTAACTACAATGTATTTTGGTCAGTGGAATAAAATAATAGAAATTCCTTTATAATTTTATAACTAGTTTTAGACTTTTATACAAGGTTCCCAATTTCTATAGTTTTGCCTTTTTTAAAGTAATAGCTATTCATTTAAATAATCTGTTGCCTTGGATATTGATAGATTTTTTTTTTTTTAAGTAATGACAAGCTGGTTAGAAACCCTCACCTTCTGAAAGATGTAGAGAGATGGAAATGTACGGGATATGTCCAACTTAATTAATTCCAGACTGGCCTCTCGATCAGCAACAGATACACCTGCATTTACCAAGCAGATACAATTTAAATGATCACTTGGCTGTAACAAGTTCAATTTTATAAATACAGAATGATCACACAGCATATGTGCTATTTAATTAAAGTTAAAAGCTGAATAATCAAGAAATTATAAGAAATGTCACATAGCTTTTGTTAGAACTTGTTAGTCTCTTGTACAAAAAAGATAGCTATACATTTATCAGAAAGTTATATGGTAAAAGATTTCTAGTTCTAGTTTTTACAGAAGATAAAGGCAGACCATTATTTTCATGGTAACAACTAGGAAAAAAACTACAAATATCAAATTTAAAAAATCATCAGAGAGCTATGGATACAGAGAGATCAATAGGATTTAAAGTCCAGAAAAGTAAGAGGCTTTCCTTGGTGAGCAGATGTTGCGGGAAGTCAGGGAACCCAAACAGAGGGACGGGCTGAAGCCACAGCAGAAGAACATAAATTGTGAAGATTTCATGGCCATTTATCACTTCCCCAATCAACACTCTTATAATTTCCTATGTCTGTCGTTACTTTAATCTCTTAATCCCATCATCTTCATGAGCTGAAGATGTATGTCACCTCAGGACCCTGTGATGATTGCGTTATCTGCACAAATTGTTTTTAAAGCATGTGTGTTTGAACAATATGAAATCTGAGCACCTTGAAAAGAACAGGATAACAGCAATTTTCAGGGAACAAGGGAGATAACAATAAAGTCTGACGGCCTGCGGGGCCAGACAGAACAGGGTCATATTTCTCTTCTTCCAGAAAGCGAATAGGAGAAATATTGCTGAATTCTTTTCTCAGCAAGGAATAACTCTGGACAAACGAATGCATTTCCAGGCGAAGGTCTCTAAAATGGCCACTTTTTGAGTGTCTGTCTTATGCAGTTGAAGATAAGGGATGAAATACACCCCGGTCTCCTGCAGCACCCCCAGGCTTGCTAGGATTAGGAAATTCCAGCCTGGTGAATTCTAGTCAGACCGGTTGTCTGCTCACGAACCCTGTTTCCTGTTAAGATGTTTATCAATGACAACGTGTGCCCAGCAGAACATGGACCTTCATCAGTAATTCTAGTTTCACCATGGCCTTGTGATCTCACTCTGTCTCTCTGCCCTTGCGATATTTTATTGCCTTTGAAGCATGTGATCTCTGTGACCCATTCCCTATTCGTATACCCCTCCCCTTTTGAAACCCCTAATAAAAACTTGCTGGTTTTTGTGGCTCAAGGGGCATCATGGAACCTGCCGACATGTGATGTGTTCCCCAGACACCCAGCTTTAAAATTTCTCTCTTTTGTATTCTTTCCCTTTATTTCTCAGACCAGCCGACACTTAGGGAAAACAGAAAAGAACCTACGTTGAAATATCAGGGGCTGGTTCCCCGAATAAGTAGACACCAGTGTCCATTTTTCTTCCTAGGGGTATCTGCCAGGTCTGGGTATGGGCTTAGGATCAAGCTTGCCATAGACAAAGTCACTCTGGTTGAAGGAAGAGAAACCAGAAAAGCTACACATGGCCAAATAAAACTGATGTGATAGACAGGAATCTGGAGGAGTCCTGAATGTGTACCTGGTTTTCCCTATGGGACTTTTCTGAATGCAGAAGGCCGGGCTAGAAATGCCGAATAAAATCACCCAAAGTCACAAGGTCTTGAGAGGGCCTATCATTGGAGGGAGATACCTGTAATCAAAATAGAAAACTTTGGGCTGGGTGTGGTGGCTCCAAAGTGGCACCACTTTGTGGGGGCTCAAAGTGCTGTAATTCCAGCACTTTGGGAGGCCAAGGTGGGGGGATCATCTGAGGTCAGGAGTTCGAGACCAGCCGGACCAACATGGTGAAACCCCATCTCTACTAAAAATACAAAAATTAGCCAGGCGTGGTGGAGCGTGCCTGTAATCCCAGTTACTCAGGGGGCTGAGCCAGGAAAATTGCTTGAACCTGGGAGGCGGAGGTTGCAGTGAGCTGAGATTGCGCCACTGCACTCCAGCCCGGGCGACAGAGCGAGACTCAATCTGAAGAAAATAAAAACACTTTTTCCCCATCAAGAAATTTGAAACTCAAGATAAACTAAATCTATCGAAAGCTGCAACCTTGACCCAACCGAGATCAATTAATGGTTGAATTGAGGTGATAAGCCCTTAATCAAGCTGCCTAACAGGAAAGAGCAGTATTCTCTGCAGTGGAAACCTCAGCTTTGGTTTCTACATTCTTTTTATATACAATGTCTGGCATACAATTTAAACATTTAAGATATACAAAGAAGCAGAAAATGTGACTTACAACCACTTTAAAGGGGAAATAAGGGGGAAAAACAGCCAACGGAGGCAGACCTGCAGATGATGCAGTATTGGAATTAACAGACGACAACACTACTATAAATATGTTAAAGAAAATATCTGGCTGATATGCGCTAGAGAAAAAAATAATAATAAATTTTAAAGAGAAAATAGAGGAAAAGATGGGGGAAGGAACATGGGATGGGAAGATGAAGAATTTCAACAGAGAAATAGAATGTATAAAAAGAACCAAGTGAATATTCTACAGTTACAAAGCATATCTGAAATTAAAAGCCCATTACACAGATTTAGATTTAATAGCAGACTAGACAAACCAGAAGAAAGCATTAGTGAATCTGATGATGGATCAATAAAAATCAATGAAACTGAAGCAGAGAAAGAGAGAGAGAGAGAGAAAAAAAAGAGTTGGCCAGGCACAGGGGTTCATGCCTGCAATCCCAGCACTTTGGAAGGCCAAGGCAGGAGGATGGCTTGAGGCCAGGAGTTTCAGACCAGCTGGGAAAACATAGAGAGACCCCATCCCTATATGATAAATTAAAAATTTTTTTTCAATTATATAGAATTGTATCTATCCCCTACCTCCCCCCCCCCCCAAAAAAAAAAGAGTGTAAGAGGCTTGTGAAACACTGTTTTTTTTTTTTTTTTTTTTTTTTTTTGAGACGGAGTGTCGCTCTGTCGCCCAGGCTGGAGTGCGGTGGCGCGCTCTCGGCTCACTGCCAGCTCCATCTCCCAGGTTCACGCCATTCTCCTGCCTCAGCCTCCCGAGTAGCTGGGACTACAGGCGCCTGCCACCTCGCCCGGCTAGTTTTTTTTGTATTTTTGTAGAGACGGGGTTTCACTGTGTTAGCCAGGATGGTCTCGATCTCCTGACCTCGTGATCCGCCCGTCTCGGCCTCCCAAAGTGCTGGGATTACAGGCTTGACCCACCGCGCCCGGCCGTATGTGAAACACTGTTAAATGGTCTACTATACATGTAATTGGAGTCTAGAAGGAAAACAGGCAAGATAGGGCAGAAGCAATATTTAAAAAGGCAATGACCAAAAAGTTAAATGACACATGCAAATTATAAATATCCAGGAAATAAGAAAACAGTAATTTATGTAGACACTGCTTCTGACTGGAACTCTTCATTACATTCAATTAATTTCTACTGAAGTGCAACTTTCACCATTTATTCTTTTCTTTTGGAGACGAAGTCTGTTACCCAGGCTGCAGTGCAATGGCGCGATCTCAGGTCACCACAATCTCCGCCTCCCAGGTTCAAGCCATTCTCCCTGCCTCAGCCTCCCGAGTAGCTGGGATTACAGGCACCTGCCACCACGCCCGGCTATTGTTTGTTTTTTTCAGTAGAGACAGGGTTTCGCCATGTTGTCCAGGCTGGTTTTGAACTCCTGACCTCAGGTGATCCACCTGCCTTGGCCCCACAAAGTGCTATGATTACAGGTGTGAGCCATTTGCCCAGCCTCACCAATTATTCTTGAAAAAATATTTCAGAAGTGAATACTTATAATTTTAATTCTTATAATTTCAATGCTTCATAAAAATGAGTTTTCAAAGAATGATGAAATAGCTGCTGTCTGCCAGTATAAAACTTCTTTACCTTTTATGTACTTTTAGTTCTCCACAAATAGCTGACATAGCTAAAAGGCCTTAGGATGATACTTACATGAACTCTTCTGTAAATCAAGTCTTTTCTCTAGCCTTGCTTACTGAAAGGGTTATTAAGATTAAATAAGATGATATATGTAAAGTAATTACTACAGCTTCTGATACACGGTACAAAATCATGCTCAGTAGCTGAACTTTCACCCTAAAATTCTTTTTTTTTTTTTTTTGAGGCGGAGTCTCGCTCTGTCGCCCAGGCTGGAGTGCAGTGGCTGGATCTCAGCTCACTGCAATCTCCGCCTCCCGGGTTCACGGCATTCTCCTGCCTCAGACTCCCGAGTAGCTGGGACTACAGGCACCCGCCACCTCACCCGCCTAGTTTTTTGTATTTTTTAGTAGAGACGGGGTTTCACCATGTTAGCCAGGATGGTCTCGATCTCCTGACCTCGTTATCCACCCGTCTCGGCCTCCCAAAGTGCTGGGATTACAGGCTTGAGCCACCGCGCCCAGCCCTAAAATTCTTATATAAAAAAAGCAATCACACCTTCTGTATCATTCTCTGAACTTGTTTCGCTGAAACTTTTCCACCGTTCTTTTGCTCTTGAGAGGAAGATTTCATAAAGTTCTGGAGGGAATGGGGAGAACAAAAATTTATGAATAATACGAAAGAAATATATTTGCAAATTTTTAATTTTTACTCTTCACCTATTACAGGTCAGGTCTCTCTGATGTAGCAAGCATCAAAAAAGTGGCAAATCTAAGTACTTGATTCTACCAAAGCTATTCAGAAAGAAAGCAAATTACTGCAGAGCAATCATCAAGTAGTTACAATATAGAATGTACCTATGAGGCAGAAAGAGATGCTTCTGCTAAGAAGTATCATTGTGCAACAGCAGAAAAAATGGTTTTTGAGGTCAATCAGACCTAGATTCAAATTCTAGCTCTGCCATTTACTATCTGAGGGACAAGAAAGTTACTTAGCTACCCTGGAACTCAGCTTTCTTCATCTGTAAACCAGAGAAAAACACCACCTACTCATAGGGTTACTGATGACTAAATAAGATAATATAGGTAAAGCTCCTGGAACCTCCTAGCACTTCAATAGATGCTAGATCTTGCTTTCTATCACTCCTGAAACTGGTTTCTCCATCATGATATTGCTATCTAAAGATACTTATGTTTCACATAGACTTGGTGTTTGTCACCAACAAACAAAATCTCTACCCCTATCTTTTTAATTTAAGTGCCTAGTCACTGCACTCCCATATGCAGGATCTCATAAAAACTTCAGGACAGGAAAGATTTTTAAAATTTTCTCAATTTCCAAATTTTATTTGTCTCTATTTTGTAACTATTGCAGATATTTGAAACTACATAAAAATAGGACATTTCAGGGACAGAAGAATAGAAAAAATATGTCTTGCCCAAACACCAAAGTTTATATATTGTCCAAAATAACTTTTCTTGCTTCAATTAATTCTTTTTAAAATTTTATTCCTTTTTAAAGGTAATACATGAACATGGTTTTTAAAAATTTCAAAACGGAGGCCAGGCACGGTGGCTCATGTCTATAATCCCAGCACTTTGGGAGGCCGAGACAGGTGGATCACCTGAGGTCAGGAGTTTGAGATCAGTCTGGCCAACACGGTGAAACCCTGTCTCTACTAAAAATACAAAAAATTTAGCTGGGCATGGTGGTGCGTGCCTGTAATCCCAGATACTTGGGAGGCTGAGGCAGGAGAATCGCTTGAGCCTGGGATGTGGAGGTTGCGGTGAGCAGAGATCACACCACTGCACTCCAGCCTGGGCAACAGAGCGAGACTCCGTCTCAAAAAAAAAAAAAAAATTCAAAAAGTACAAAACGGTATAGAGAGAAAAATAAATTTCCTTTCCTCAGATGCGAGTGTGGTTATCAGAGCTCTAATTCTTCCAAGAATGAAAATATGCTCGCACAAGTATATACATATATATATATAATCCTTTTTTTAAAAATTGAAGTGGCAACGTATTTCATGCACCGATCTGTATCTTACTTTGTTATATTAGAGGTTGTTCCACATTAGTAGATACAGATCTGCTGTTGTTTCTTTTAAACAACTGCATAATTTTCCAAAGTAATGACTATACCATAACAAGTATTCTTATATTGCCAAGAAGCGTATCATTATCAAATACCTGACTAGATATATTTCAAACACACTCTTACTATTCTAATCTTTTCTCCCTTCTATTTACTTTTCATTACTACTAATAGTTTGGAAAGAAAAAAATTTTTAAAAACTTAATATTCCTATTATTATTTTTTGAGACAGGATCTTGCTCTGTTGCCCAGACTGGAGTGCAGTGCCGTGACCTCAGCTCATTGCAACCTCCCCCTCCTGGGTTCAAGCAATTCTCAGCCTCCTGAATAGCTGGGATTACTGGCATGTGCCACCACATCCAGTTAATTTTTTGTATTTTCAGTAGAGTCAGGGTTTCACCATGTTGGCCAGGCTGGTCTTGAACTCCTGGCCTCATGTGATCCACCTGCCTCAGCCTCCCAAAGTGCTAGGATTACAGGCATGAGTCACCACACCAGGCAAAATTCCTATTATTTATGCCTGGCTCCATCAATGACTACATAGAAGAGATGAATATGTTAAAATTTATACATATAAATTTGGGGGTTATTAGGTATAAAATTGTAAGTTTTAAAAAAAATTTCAAACTGGTTCTAAGACAGTCAGCTTCAATATTCTACCCAAATTTTAAAACTGTCCAAAAAACGGGGGCTCACCAGACAAACCCATCAGTTTTAGAAGTCATAAAATGGATCCAATAATAAACATGTGGTAATGCGTTTCAAAACATCAAAGGACATCTCTCCAGTAAGATTTACAGTTAAGAAGACCTGCATCTCAGTTCAATTTGATGCTTGGGTCCTCATGTCACACTTACTTTGCTTTGAATCTGCAAAGGGAGAATCTGAAGCAGGCTTAAAGATGATACTTTGGACTTGAACAGAGAATACTTTGATTTCAGTGTATATTTTGCTTTCTGATTTTGTGACAATTATGATATTATCCATACTCTCAGCAAAATGCACTTTCACTATCATCTTATATTATCACAAATAACTGTTAGAACAATCCTTTCATATTCTTACCCCTATTTTACAGATGAAGAAAAACTAAGACTTCTAGATGTTAAGTAATATGCCCGAGGTCACAAACCTAATATATATGGTGGAACCAAGATTTGAACCATATCTGACTGACTTTAGAGCCCTCACTCTTAGCTACTATTCTCTAATGAGTATAAACTTCATGACTAAAACAAGTCAAATTACTAAAGCCATTCAAAAGTAAACAATTAACAAAAATAAATGTACTTCAATCCAATTATAGCATCTTTTCCACACCAATAAAAAAGAAGAGAATAAACACACATTCCATTCTTGAATACATAAATATTGAGTGAAGAAAATCTAAAATTACGTTGAAAATAAATGACTCAGTTATGTTACAAAACTATAAATTTCAAGCTAAAAAAGAACCTTTTGATTATAGTATCACAAAACATTAACACCAATTTAACCAATATTTTAATGTCTAAGTTATCAAGATAACTCAGATTCTAAAGCCAAAGTTATCAATAAAAACTGCAAACAAAACTTCATATAACCATCAATACCTCATTATCTGTTTGCAAAATTGATTCTTAAGACTTTAAACAATTGCAGTATGTTCAAAAATTCTTATTATGGATTTAGAAAATCTAACTGAAAGTTCTGACTATAAGTTAAAAACATTCAATCTGTTTCAAACTCAGAAAGAAAAGGTAATCTCAGTTTATATTTGGAAAGAACAGTTAAGTCATATAAACTCTAATTTTTTCTAAGTTAAATAAAAACTTAATTCTTCCTTTAAATTCTATTTTAAAAGTTTTTAAGTTCTTTGAAATTAACATGTTGGCTGGGCACGGTGGCTCACACCTGTAATCCCAGCACTTTGGGAGGCCAAGGCGGGCGGATCACCTGAGGTCAAGAGTTCGAGACCAGTGTGGCCAACACAGTGAAACCCCGTCTCTACTAAAAATACAAAAATTAGTCAGTGTGGTGGCAGGCGCCTGTAATCTCAGCTACTTGGGAGGCTGAGGCAGGGAGAACTGCTTGAACCCAGGAGGTGGGGGTTGCAGTGAGCTGAGAGAGCACCACTGCACTCCAGCCTCCGCAACAGAGCAAGACTCCATATCAAAATAAATAAATAAATAAATAAATAAATAAATAAATAAAATAATATGTTTATTACAGGAGACTTGTGAACATCAAATTTTAAAATCATACATAATCATAATATCCAAAGTTGGCACTGCTTTTCAGACAAAGGGTAAACATTTAAATTTTTGTTATAATTCTGTCCAATTATATATAATGCTGATTGCAGAAAAGCTTTTGCATCCAATCCTGATTATTTCCTTAGAGTAAATTCTTAGAACTGAAATAAACAGTCAAAGTTTGTTTGAGACCTTTGGTAAATATTTATGAATGATTTTCAGTCATCCCTGTATGGGTAATTCTCATTCATTTTAATCTCTTTTGAGGGATGAAAAACAGTACTTGGATGTTAACATATATGTCTTTCTTATAGAATGGCAGGAAAAAATATATGTCTTTGATTTGGTTATCACAAGGAAAATGGTTAAATAAATTATAGTACATCCAAATTGTGGAATACAATGTAGCTACAGTACATATGAGGCAGACTTATATGCACTAACATGGAAGATGTTTAAGATAGATTACAGGGTGAAGAAAGCAAGCCACAGAATAACCTTATGGCATAAATTGTGGGGGAAAAATAAAAGAAAAGCTTTAAAATTGATCATATGGGCCGGGCGCGGTGACTCACGCCTGTAATCCCAACACTTTGGGAGGCCGAGGCGGGCAGATTACAAGGTCAGGAAATCAAGACCATCCTGGCTAACACGGTGAAACACTGTCTCTACTAAAAATACAAAAAATTAGCTGGGGGTGGTGGCGAGCGCCTTTAGTCCCAGCTACTCGGGAGGCTGAGGCAGGAGAATGGCGCGAGCCCGGGAGGCGGAGCCTGCAGTGAGCCAAGATCACGCCACTACACTCCAGTCTGGACGACAGAGGGAAGCTCCATCTCAAAAAAAAAAAAAATTGATCATATGTAGATGCACACTTTATGTACATAGAAAAAAGACCAGAAAGAATATACACCAAATTGCTAACAGTGTTTACAGTAGGATCAAGAATAGCAATTTAGGTGGAAGAGCAGACACTTGTACTTTCTCATTACTTTAATTTTTTTCAATAAATATAAAAAGAAAAATTTTAGAAGTAACAGTGACAATATATTATTTCTAGTATTATACTAAAGTCCTTAAGTCTTTATGTGGTGCCACTGTCTAGCATTAACATTATCATTTAGGCCAATTTAGCACATTTTATTATTAACTATTTATTTATTTATTTAGAGACAGGGTCTCACTCTGTCACCCAGGCTGGAATGCAGTGGCGCAATCACAGCTGCTCACTGCACCTCCTGGGCTCAAGTGATCCTCCCACCTCAGCCTCTCAAGTGGTGTGACCACACATGTGGGCTGCCTGGCTAATTTTGGGATTTTTTTATAAAGACAGGGTCTCACTATGTTGCCCAAGATGGTCTCAAACTCCTAGGCTCAAGAGATCCATCTGCCACAGCTTCCAGAAGTGCTGGGATTACAGGCACGAGCCACCATGCCTGGTCTATAAAGTATTTTACTTTCTTCTATTTGATATTATTCTAATTTTGTCTAATTTAAAAAATTTATTTATTTATTCTATTTTATTTTTGAGATGGAGTTTCACTCTTGTTGCCCAGGCTGGAGTGCAATGGTGCAATCTCGGCTCACTGCAACCTTCGCCTCCCGGGTTCAAGCAATTCTGCCTCAGCCTCCCGAGTAGCTGGGATTACAGACATGCGCCACCACATCGGGCTAATTTTATATTTTTAGTAGAGATGGGGTTTATCCATGTTGGCCAGGCTGGTCTCGAATTCCCGACCTCAGGTGACCCGCCCGCCTTGGCCTCCCAAAGTGCTGAGATTACAGGCGTGAGCCACCATGCCCGGCCAAATTATTTATTTATTAATTTAGAGACAGAGTCATGCTCTGTAGCCCAGGTTGGAGTGCTGCAGCAAAATCATAGTTCACTGTAACCTTAAACTCCTGGGCTCAAGCAATCTTCCCATCTAAACCTCCCAAGTAGTTGGGACTACAGGCATGAGCCACCACGTCCAGCTTAATTTTTAAAAAATTCATCAAAACTACTCTGCAAGCCAGGCAGAGTGGCACACATCTGTAACCCAGCACTTTGGGAGGTTGAGGCGAGTGGATCACTTGAGGCCAGGAGTTTGAGACCAGCCTGGCCAGCATGGCAAAACCCCATCTCTACTAAAAATACAAAAAATTAACTGGATGTGTTGGTACACACCTGTAGTCCCAGCTACTCAGGAGGCTGAGGCAAGAGGATCGCTTGAACCCAGGAGGTGGAGGTTACAGTGAGCCCAGATTGCGCCACTGCACTCCAGCATGGGCGACAGAGCGAGACTCCCTCTCAAAAACAAAAACAAAAAAACTAGTCTACATTTTGCTCCTATCTACCAAAGTTTAAGAAACTTAAGAAAAATAATATAACTCTTTGAAAGTCTTCTTTCTTCTTCTGTTCTTTAAAGTTTTCTCTTTTTTTTTTTTTTTGAGACAGTCTTACTCTGTCGCCCAGGCTGGAGTGCAGTGGCTCAATCTTGGCTCACCGCAACCTCCATCTCCTGGATTCAAGCAATTCTCCTGCCTCAGTCTCCCGGCGCACGCTGCCACACCTGGCTAATTTTTCATATTTTAGTAAAGAAGGGGTTTCACCGTGTTGCCCAGGCTGGTCTCAAACTCCTGAACTCAGGCAATCCACCTGCTTCAGCCTCCCAAAGTGCTGGGATAACAGGCATGAGCCACCATGCCCGGCTAAAGTTTTTTCTTTATATAGCTAATCAAGTTATAAACTTTAAAATCATTCATTCATTCATTCATTCATTCATTCATTCATTCATTCAGAAACAGAGTCTCGCTCTTTTGCCCAGGTTGGAGTGCACAGGTGCGATCTCGGCTCACTGCAGCCTTCGCCTCCTATGTTCAAGTGACTCTTCTGCCTCAGCCTTCTGAGTAGCTGGTATTACAGGCGTGTGTCACCATGCTCAGCTAATTTTTTTTGTATTTTTAGTAGAGACATGGTTTCGCCATGTTTGCCGGGCTGGTCTTGAACTCCTGACTTCAGGTGATCCACTTGACTTGGCCTCCCAAGGTGCTGGGATTACAGGCATGAGCCACTGTGCCTGGCCTAAAATTTTTTAATTAAAAAAAAAAAAAATCCCAAAATGACTGGTTTAGTTAGGTAAACAGGGAGGAAAAGAAACTTTTAGCCTTCCTCCAGTATTTATGTGTTTTTTGTGCAAAATTGGAGCCTTTTCATAATTGACTATTTTCTTTTTTTATATATATATTTATTATCCACTGCCATGTAGAATCCCAGAAGTTTTTGATATTTGAATGCCAAGAAGATTATTGATAGTCGTAAACTAAAGGAAAACCCATAAATCCTTATATAAATTATAATAACTTATTAAATCATAACAGGTTTTGGGGGGATGAAGCATGCTCTTGAAATGACATTATATATGGTAATGGCCATTTATTTTAATGGTCACTCTACTAATCTGCTATGTGACTCTGTAGATGGCTATTTCTACATGTGGGAGTAACTGAACGTAGAATACAAACCAGGAGTGATATTTAGTTCATTTCCTACAGCTAGACTCCAAACTTTCCCACGGACACTAGGGGGCAATCCCTGCCACCACAATTCTCGAACTCTTCTTGTACTACGCCTAGAATTAAAGGAGGAGAAAAAAGGAGAAAGTTACTTTTTATACCAAAAATACTAGTTGCATGATGGATTATGTTTAGTCTATGGCCAAGTGATCAAATCATTTTTTGGACTATTGAGAATTAAGTATGTAATGCATTCTTTTCTTTGGGTTCATGCTTGCAGGCAACAACATCCTACAAGATGTATAGGATCCCAAAGGGACAACAGTAATCTAAAGGGAAATGCGTTTTATAAATGCCAATGAGAAATCAGAAATATGCAGTCAATTATTTAAAAAACAGGATAAAAGGGACATAAAAATGTGTCACCAATTCAGTACCAAAAACAAAACAACCAAGAATCTACAGTGGGTAAAGCCCTAGTTTTTGAGAAGCAGTGAAGTCTGCTAAAAAAAAAAACTGTCGGCTTTAAAGTCAGATAGATCTGAGATCCAATCTAATTTAACCATTAATTAAATGTATAACCCTGGGCAAATCACTTAACCTCTCTGACCTTGAATTTCCTTATAAATGGGAGTAAAAATACGTATACCTGATAAAAGTTCTAAAAATCAAATATAATTACTTATGTAAAGTGCCTCAAATAATATGTCACACTGTGCCAATATTCAACAAATTCCCAATGTACCAACTACAGTAGGCATTGCAGAAGATATCCCCAACCCTCTAGTCGAGAGGGAAGATAAGGCATATTTTAAAATATTATGTTAAAAGGCAGTAAGAAAGAAATTCTGTCATTTGCAACAACACAGATGAACCTGTAGGATATTGTGCCAAGTGAAATAAACCAGGCACTGAAAAATCAACACATAATCTCAGTCATATGTGAAATCCAAAAAAGTCAATCTCATAAAAGTAGGGAGTGGAATGGTGGTTATGGGCGGAGGAGGGTAAAGTGAATGGAGAAAGGTGAGATGTTGATCAAAGGGTACAAAGTTCCATTAGAAGAAATAAGTGTTAATGACCTATTACATAGAATGGTGACTATAATAAATAATAATGAACTGTGTATTTCAAAATTGCCAAATGAGCAGATTCTAAATGTTTTACCACAAAATACTGAGAAGTACGTGAGCTGATGGATTTGTTAATTAGCTTGATTTAATCATTCCATAATGTAAACATATATCAAAACATCACATTGCACCAGGCAGGTGGCTCACACCTGTAATCCTAGCACTTTGGGAGGCCAAGGCAGGCAGATTGCTTGTGCCCAAGAGTTCGAGACCAGCATGGGCAACACGGTGAGACCCCATATCTATCAAAAATACAAAACTTCGCTGGACATGTTGGCACGTACTTGTAGTCCCAGCTACTCAGGAGGCTGAGGGAGGAGGATCACCTGAGCCCAGGGAGGTCGGCGTTGCAGGGAGTCATGATCGTGCCACTACACCCCAGCCTGGGCAACAGAGTGAGACCTCGTAAAAAAAAAAAAAAAAAAAAAAACCTCAAGAAACATCATGGTAGGGTGCAGTGGCTCACACCTATAATCCCAGCACTTTGGGAAGCCGAGGCAGGCTGATCACTTGAGGCCAGGAGTTTGAGACTAGCCTAGCCAACATGGTGAAGTCCCATTTCTACTAAATATACAAAACAATTAGCCAGGTATAGTGGCAGGTGCCTGTAGTCCCAGCTACTAGGGAGACTGAGGCATAAGAATCATGTGAATCCAGGAGGTAGAGGTTGTAGTGACCTGAGATCATGCCACTGCACTGCAGCCTGGGTGACAGAGGGAGACTATCTCAAAACAAACAAACAAATCACACTGTACCACACAAACATATACAATTATTATTTATCTTTAAGAAGATGCTGGCAAAATAAATTTTAAATGAATAAATAAATGCAAAGGCAAGGTAAGTATATTAGTCTCAAAGTATGATGATGGGACATTTACATAAGGGAAAGATCATACATAACATATTTCCTTGATTATGAGATAAGCACTTTAAAAATCACTTTAGGCCGGGCACGGTGGCTCAAGCCTGTAATCCCAGCACTTCGGGAGGCCGAGACGGGCAGATCACGAGGTCAGGAGATCGAGACCATCCTGGTTAACATGGTGAAACCCCGTCTCTACTAAAAAATACAAAAAACTAGCCGGGCGAGGTGGCAGGCACCTGTAGTCCCAGCTACTCGGGAGGCTGAGGCAGGAGAATGGCGTGAACCCAGGAGGTGGAGCTTGCAATGAGTGGAGATCCGGCCACTGCATTCCAGCCTGGGTGACAGAGCAAGACACCATCTCAAAAAAAAAAAAAAAAAAAAAAACACTTTAATATTAATAAATGCATCTTATAATGCATTTACATATTTAATATTTTCTTTCCAAATAGCTATTACATCAATAGTGCATCTTACAATTGATGGTATGTTGCATTAAGAAAATACAGTAACTAAAGACATTAAAAGTTTTATACATCAATTAGCATTTCAGTTGGGTCCCAAAGGATAGGTAAGACTTAGCAGACACAGAGGATGGTCAGTAAGGGAAGTAGGTGGTAGACACTGAGGGACTTACAAAAGCAAAGGCACAGACATAAATATGGAAATTTTCAGGCATTAATTAATAGTATAATTTAGCCAAAGCATAAAATACATGCTGGGAATAATAAAAATACAGAATCAGAAACAGGAGATCTTCAGAGACAAATGGGAATTCAGGAAAAGTCTGCTTACTTACATTACTTCCCAATTGGGCAGTATTTCATTGATCCAAATTACCATTGCACTTGCAATATTTTCTTCCTGCTTAAATCGTTCTTTCATTATTCTTTTTCTTTTATGCGCTTCCTTAATTTCTGTTTTAAACGAGTAAAAATTATTTCAATACAAATAAGCTAGATCAAAGTCCTCTTCTCCATCTACCTAAACTCTACAAAATAGACTTTCTAAAAAAGAATATTATCATAAGAGGAAAGAAGGAAATAAGGGAGGGAGGGAAAGGGAAAGAAAGGGTGGGAAAAAGTGAAAGTAAATGAACTTGATTAACATAATTTTCTTTTCTTTGTTTTCTCTTTTTTTAGAGATGGGTCTCGCCACATTGCCCAGGTGGCCTTGAACTCCTGGACTTAAAAAAATCCTCACATCTCAGCTTCCTGAGCAGCTTGGACTACACATGTGTGCCACCATGCCCAGCTATTAACATAATTTTAAAATAACATCTCCTGTGCTACTATAAAAGTAAATGGAATAAAAAGTCAGAAAAATAATTTAAATAGATTACTTTATCACATATTTCTATTTACACTTAACCTATGAAGTCAAATTTCTTACGAATTAACTATATAAAAAACAAACAACTGTGGGCAACTAACCAATACCTATTTTCCTACAAGGGTTTATAAATTTTCTGACATAACCCACAGGACACTCAAAAATGATTTTTTCAATAGCACTTTTTAATATGGTGTTTCACTTTACTAATTAGTTTGAAATTTTAAAATGTCCCCCAAAACACATATATTAACAGTACATCTCTTACATTCTAAGGCAAAAGTTGGGGCAAGAAAATACATCTCTGAAAATCAAAGGTCACAATTTCAGAAGAAGAGATGTCTCAAATGCAGAGGCAAGTGAGTCATAAATCAAAACTTTATGTAATTTTAGAACCAGTGAGTATGTCAGAGACCAGCCAGCCAAACTGTTTTCAAACTGTTTTTTCAGATATGCCTTAGAAACCATCCTGAGGGGCAAGCAGAAGGCCAAGTAAACAATCTCTACTTTTTTTTTTTTTTGAAACGGAGTCTCACTCTGTCACCCAAGCTGCAGTGCAGTGGCGCGATCTCGGCTCACTGCAACCTCTGCCTCCCGGGATCAAGCAGTTCTCCCACCTCAGCCTCCCGAGTAGCTGGGATAACAGGGTCGCACCACCATGTCCAGCTAATTTTTTGTATTTTTAGTAGAGACAAGGTTTCACCATGCTGGCCAGGCTGGTCTCAAACACTTGACCTCGTGATCCGCCCACTTCAGCCTCCCAAAGTGCTGGGGTTACAGGCGTGAGCCACCACGCCTGGCCAACAATCTCTACTTTCTTTTATTTGTTTTATGTATTCATATTCTATAAGATTTCTTGGGCACAATGTTCCACTACTTTACCAACAACAACAAAAAAATGATGAAAGAGAAGCTTCAAAGTCCTGATTAAGCTGACCTGCCTCTCACACTTTACGCATGAGAAAACTAACATTAGGCCTGTTCAGAGTATCACACCCAGGTAGTATCAAACAAGGTTAAAGCTGTGGCCATCTGATTTCTCAGTTCAATATTTTTCCTATCATAACATGCTTTAAAGATCATCCAGTACCAAAAACTATCTTACATAGTAATCATATAGTAAAAACTTTAAAAATAAATAAAAACTTAACTGGAGCCAGTTAACACACTCTAGGGAGGCCCAGGTGGGAGAACTGCTTGAGGCCAAGAGTCTGAGATCAGTCTGGGCAACACAGAGATACACCATCTCTACAAAATAACTTTAAAAAAATGAGCTGGGGCTGGACATGGTGGCTCACGCCTGTAATTCCAGAACTCTGGGTGGCCAAGGCAGGTGGATCACTTGAGGTCAAGAGTTTGAGACCAGCCTGGTCAACATGATAAAACCCCATCTCTACTAAAAATACAAAAATTAGCTGGGCCTGGTGGCAGGCACCTGTAATCCCCGCCACTCTGGAGGCTGAGGTGGGAGAATCACTTGAACCCAGGAGGCGGAGGTTGCAGTGAGCCGAGATTGTGCCACTGCACTGGAGCCTGGGTGACAGAGTGAGACTTTGTCTCAAAAAAAAAAAAAAAAAAAAAAAAAAAAAAAAAGAGCTGGGTGTGGAGGCATGCACCTACAATCCCAGCTACCAGGGAGGCTGAGGCAGGAGGATTGCTTGAGCCCAGGAATTTGAGGCTGCGGTGAGCTCTAATTGTATCACTGCACTCCGGCCTAGGCAACGAGCGTGACCCTGTCTCTAAAATAGATACATACATAATAAAAAATAAAAACTAGGCCGGGCGCGGAGGCTCAAGCCTGTAATCCCAGCACTTTGGGAGGCCGAGACGGGCGGATCACGAGGTCAGGAGATCAAGACCATCCTGGCTAACCCGGTGAAACCCCGTCTCTAGTAAAAAATACAAAAAAATAGCCGGGCGAGGTGGCGAGCGTCTGTAGTCCCAGCTACTCCGGTGGCTGAGGCAGGAGAATGGCGTAAACCCAGGAGGCGGAGCTTGCAGTGAGCCGAGATCCGGCCACTGCACTCCAGCCTGGGCGACAGAGCGAGACTCCGTCTCAAAAAAAAATAAAAATAAAAAAAATAAAATATATAAAAACTTAGGCTGGATGTGGTAGCTTACACCTAAAATCCCAGCACTTTGGGAGGCCGAGGCGGGCGGATCACTTGAGGTCAGGAGTTTAAGACCAGCCTGACCAACATGACGAAACCTGTCTCTACAAAAAAATACAAAAATTAACTGGGCATGGCGGTGCACGCTATGGTCCCAACTACTTGGGAGGCTGGGGTGAGAGGATCTCCTGAGCCTGGGAGACTGAGGCTGCTGTGAGCCAAGTTCGCATCACTGCACTCCAGCCTGGGTGACAGAGCAACACCCTGTCTCAAAAAGATAAAAATAAGCAATAAATAAATAAATAAAAACTGAATTGGATATGTCAGAAATATTTCGAATTCCGTATAATAAACTACACTCAACTAATGTTTAAATAAGCAAGCCTTTTAGAAAGATATAACTAGCCTTATATATCCTATTTTTACTTAACATTAAATAAATAACTTCATTTCCAAAATAAAACCATAAAGCAGAACTGTATACCATTATAATGTTCCATTCACTGAAGTAAAAGGAAAAAAATCATTTGTTAATAAGGCATTAGATGTTAAGTCTAAAAATGTATACAGCTGTGCAATATCTTCTAAAAATGTATGTTTATCCTGAAATAACAACTGTCAGGAAATAAACACTGTAAAATTATCCTGATATTATTTTTTTTGGTTGGAGAAGAGAATGAATAAATATGTAAATTTATACACATAATAGTATGCATTTATGTGCCTAATCAAATGACACAATTGGGCCTCTGGAGAGACTCTGTAAGTCACAAAAGAGTATTTAAGTTTCAAATCATATTCTCACAGTCATATAGAAAGTTAAAATTATTAAATTATAAAATTAGAAATTATTAATTATAAAATATAAAAATGGTAAAAAGTGAATTCATTAATAGATTCATGAATTGTTATCTTTATATTTATAAACTCAGATAGTAGTAGTCCAAGTTTTATGACTGTAATCTCAAGATTCCTCCTATTAGTTTTGTAAAAGTACATGCAGAAAAACTATGATCCTGGTATGTCATTTTATTCCTCCTTTAGAACAAACTTAATTATAAAAATAGTAGAGAAAAATAAAAGCATGGGCAACATGGTAAAACCTCATCTCTACAAACAATACAAAAAACTAGCCAGGCATTGTGGCATGTGCCTGTGGTCCCAGCTACTTGGGAGGCTGAGAGGTAAAAGGACTGCTTGAGCCTGGGAGGTCAGGCTACAGTGAGCTGTGAGTGCACCACTGCACACCAGGCTGGGCAACAGAGCAAGACCCTGTCTCAAAAAAAAAAAAAAAAAAGAATTCAGTATCATCTTGAAAATAGACTTGATGAATTTTACCATCCATCTTCCTATTAAAATCAGAAAATTATACCATTTGGAGTTAAATTTTATACCTCGTTTTTTAGCCTCAGCCACCATCTCATCATATTCTTGTCGGTGACGTAAAGCTTCTTCCACAGATTTGGCAGGAAGATTTCTGGAAAAAAAAAGGACTTAAGTCAAGACAATTTTAAAAGATTAACTTTAAACTTATTAACTTCTTTCTTTTTACACCCAGATACAAAGAATTTCTAAACTAACCTCATTTCATACATTAAGGAAGTAAAAGGCTGAAAAGAACTATGCATTTTAGAACAGAATCAGAATCCAGGTTGTTAATATGTGGTGTGTGTTTGTGAATGTGCGTATTTCTATGACATGTGTATATAAGTTCGTATATATTTAAACATTTCAGATTAAAAAAAATAGATATGGGGTCTCACTATGTTGCTCAGGCTGGTCTCAAACTCCTGGGTTGAAGTGACCCTCCTGACTTAGCCTCCCAAAGTGGTGGGATACAGGTGTGAGCCACTGAGCCCAGTCCATTTCAGATTGCAGTCAATATTTTTAGGTTATTTGTTAAACCCACTTAGTAGACTTTTCTTTAGCCAACTTTTTTCAGATATAATTTTCATATAATAAAATGAATAAACATATTTTAAGAGTAGTTTGATGAGTCTTGACAAATGCATATACCTGTGCAGCTAACTAATCAATCAACATATAGAACATTCCCATCATTCCACTAAGTTTCCTTGTGGTAGCCCAATACTTATCCTCCTCACAAAATTACTTCTTTGATTTCTACCACTATAGATTAATTTGTTTCTTCTTCAAGAATTTTATAGACTCTTGTGTCTGTTTTTTTTTGTTGTTGTTGTTCTGTTTTTAATTTACATTGAAGGACTAATGTCTGGCTTCTTTTGCTCAGCACAGTTTTGAAAATCATTCATGTTGTTGTATTCCTTTTCATTGCTGAGTAGTATTCCATTTATCCATGTGGGAGGACACTTGGATTGTTTCCAGATTGGGGCTATAATTAATAAAACTACTATAAATATTAACATCAAGTTTTTGTGTAGACATTTGCTTTCATTTCCCTTAGTTAAACAAAAGTCTTGGGTTATATAGTAAATGTGGATATACCTTTACAACAAACTGTCAAACTGCTTTCCACTAATTAGAGTTTTAAGGCAACATTTTAACTAAAAACTGGATAATCCATCATTTGCATACACAGTAGTCCTCCCTCATCCTTGGGAGTTATGTTCCAAGACCTCCAGCGGATGCCTGAAACCTCATACAGTAACAAACCCTATATATACCAGGTTTTTTCCTATACATACATAACTATGATAAAGTTTAATTTAATTGAGATTAAGTTAGCCCAGCACAACATGTTGCCATCAATTGGAGCACATTTTTGTTCAGATCTTCCACCCACAAATTTAACGCCTTTTCAATCATAACTAAACACCATGCACTATGGCAGTAACTTTTGCAATTTAAGGTGCGATAGTAACACTAGCATAAATTTCTTTTTCATTCTTCACAATTTGATGGATAGAAGATTGATTCTTACCATAGATCTTAGCAACTTCAGCATATTTATTTTTTCTTATTAATTTGAGAACTTTCACCTCTTTGCTTAAAGGAGGAACTTTACAGCTTCTCTCTGGCACATCTGAATTGTCAGCACCACTACTCTTAAGCCTTGGGGGCATTATTAAATAAAACAAGGGTTCTTTGAACACAAGCACTGTGGTGTCACCAACAGTCAATCTGACAACCAAGAAGGTTACTAAGTGAACTACCAGGTGGGTAGTGTATATAGCTCAGATAAACTGAACTCATGTCCCTGGCAGGATGCAGCAGGACAGTGTGAGATTTCATCACACTACTCAGAATGGCACGCAATTTAAAAATTAAAAGTTATTTCTGGAATTTTCCACTTAATGTTTTCAAACCACAGTTGACTACAGGTAACCGAAATTGCCTTAAGCAAAACCGCTGATAAGGGGTAACTACTACACCGTATTTTGGTTTATCAAATCAATGGCTTCACAGAGTCAGTGATTTAGATATAAAAAATACAAAAAGAAATATACTGCTATATTGCCACTTATCCAAACATAATTACAATAATGTCCAGTTTTAGGAGTCAGTTTTTGCTTTTCGACAGGCTAGTGTGGAAAAAGGTATGTGACAAATTTTCAAATTATAAATTCTTCCTCCTCTTCTCAAATTAGTCAATTGATCAGGTAAGTTGTAGGAGGGAGGAATAAAAGTTAAGACTTCTGCTTCAGGCTATAATGGAATAAAAGAAACCAGGTCTACCCTTTCCCCTTAAATAATTAGAAAATAGACAAAATACATTAAACTATAGTTTCCAGACAACAGACACTGGGCAGCACAAGACAGTGATCTTTTGGAGAAAAGAAATAAGCAAGGTAACCCTACAAGTACGTGACATTTCCAGGTCTCAGCGGTCCATCAATCCTCCTAACATGAGGAGACAGTTTAGAGTTGGAGAGTCCAAGACAGCTAAAAGCTACAAATCAGAAAACCAGAAAAGAAGGGAGCTGCAGAAGAGTCCTCTCAAGGTTTCGGCTGAGTACTGATCTGTGCATGTGTGTGATTAAACTACGGCCAGAGAAAGAATCACCAGAAAAAAAAAAAAAGGACATTCTTAAAGTTCACACAAGACCAGCGAGAGTGGAAAGACCTCCTGACAGATAAGAGTACTAAGTACAGTCCTTAGAAGAATAATGCCTCAGTAGTGAGGACAAATTATTCCTAAATTAAAAGCTATTCTGGAACCACTCTAACAAAGATTAGGTCAAAAGGATCAAACCATTTCCAAAAAACTGCAAATCAGACTAAAGCCAAAAAGTATCCAAAAGAACACACAAAAAAGTCCAGCATCCACCTATATGTAAACCACAATGTCTGACATTCAATAAAAAGAGATGTGAAGCAGAAAAACATAATGCATAATGAGAAGAAAAATTAATCAACAGTCACAATATAAAAATGTCACAGATAATAGGATTATAACACAAGGATGATAAAATAGCTGTTATAAATACACTACAGGTATACCTTACTATATTGTGATTTGCTTTACTACATTTTGCAAATATTGCATTTTTTACAAATTGAAGGTTTGTAGCAACCCTAATGTCAAGCAAGTCTATTGGTGCCATTTTTCTAACAATGTGCTCATTGTGTGTCTCTGTCTCACATTATAGTAATTCTTGTAATATTCCTTTTTTTTTTTTTTCTTTAGAGACAGAGTTTCACTCTTGTCACCTAGGCTGGAGTGCAAAGGCGTGATCTTGGCTCACTGTTACCTCTGCCTCCCGGCTGGTTTCAAGCAATTCTCCTGCCTCAGCCTCTTGAGTAACTGGGGTTACAGGTGCCCACCACCACGCCTGGCTACATTTTTTGGTAATTTTAGTAGAGATGGAGTTTCACCATGTTGGTCAGGCTGGTCTCAAACTCCTGACCTCAGGTAATCTGCCTGCCCCGGCCTCCCAAAGTTCTGGGATTACAGGGGTGAGCCACCACGCCCAGCCAATTCTTGCAATATTTCAAACTATTTCATTATCATTGTATCTGTTATGGTGATCTGTGGTGATTTTTGTTGTTACTATTCTAATTGTTTTGGGGCACCACACACAGTGCTAACATAAGATGGCAAATTTGTGTGCCAAGGCAAACATGTGTGTCTTACTGCTCCACAGACTGACCATTCCCATCTCTCTCCATCTCTTCAGGCATCCCTATTTCTTGGGATACAACAACATTGAAATTAGGCCAATTAATAACTCTACAATGACATCTAAGTGTTCAGGTGAAAAGAAGAGTCCCATATCTCTCAATTTAAAATCAAAAGCCAGAAATAAATAGGTAAGCTTAATGAGGAAGGCATGCCAAAAGCCAAGATAGGGGGGTGAAGAAAGATGGCAGAACAGAAGCCTGCACCAATTGTACACTCTGCAGGAACACCTAATTTTAACTATCTGCATACAAGTAAGCACCTTCATTAGAACCAAAAATCAAGCGAGCAATCACAGTACCTAGTTTTAACTTCATATCGCCCAAGAGGCATTGAAGAGGGTAGGAAAGACAGTCTTAAATTGCCAACACGACCCCTCCCCCAACCCCCGGCAGTGGCTTCTTCGCTAGGAGACAGAACCCACGCACTCAGGGGAGGAACAACACAGTGACTGAGGAATTTTGCATTGAACTTAATGCTGCCCTATCACATGGAAAGCAAAATCATGCTGAACTCAGTCAGCACCTACCCACAGAGGGACCATTTAGAACAGCACTAGCCCAGAGGGGAAGCGCCCATCCCAGAAGCTGAAACTTGAGTTTCAGCAAGCCTTGCAATCGCAGGTTAAAGTGCTCTGGGATCCTAAGTGAACTTGAAAGACAGTCCAGGACACAAGGACTGCAATTCTTAGGCAAGTCCTGATGCTATGCTGGACTTAAGAGCCAGTGGACTAGGGTAGTGCATGACACACTGAAACACCAGACAGGACAGCTGGGGGAGTGTTTATGCCACTCCTCTCTCAATCCCAGTGAAGCTTGCAGCAACAAAAGTAACTCCTTTCTTCCGTTTGAGGAGAAGAGAAAGAAGGGTAAAGAGAACGTTGTCTTGCATCTTAGATACCCGTTCAGCCACAGTAAGATACGGCACCAGGCAGTAGTGAGGACCCCATCTCAGGTCCTAGCTCCTGGACGACATTTCTAGAGACACCCTAGAATAGAAGTGAACCTGCTGCCCTGAAGGGAAGAATCCAGTCCTGGCAGGATTCATCACATGCTGACTAAAGACCCCTTGGAGGCCGGGCTGGTAGCTCACACCTGTAATCCCAGCACTTTGGGAGGTCGAGGTGGGCAAATCACTGGAGGTCAGGAGTTCGAGACCAGCCTGACCAACACGGTAAAACCCCATCTCTACCAAAAACATAAAAAATTAGCCAGGTGTGGTGGCATGTGCTTGTAATCCCAGCTACTCGGGAGGCTGAGGCAGGAGAATTGCTTGAACCCAGGAGGCGGAGGTTGCAGTGAGCCAAGATCGCACCACTGTACTCCAGTCTGGACTATAGTGCAAGACTGTATCTCAAAAAAAAAAAAAAAAAAAAAAGGCCCCTTGGGCCCTGAATAACAAACAGCAATACCCAGTGGTGCAATCTCAGCTCACTGTAGCCTCCGCCTCCCATGTTGAAGTGATTCTCCTGCCTCAGTCTCCTCAGTAGGTGAGATTACAGGTACGTGCCACCTTACCCGGCTAATTTTTGTATTGTTTTTAGTAGGGACAGGGTTTCACCATGTTGGCCAGGCTGGTCTGGAACTCCTGACCTCAAGTGATTCACCCGCCTCAGCCTTCCAAAGTGCTGGGATTACAGGCGTGAGTCACTGTACCCAGCCTACTATTAAGTAGAAATATTAAACAATGACCCAATAAAAAAATAATACCTACAACAGCTTTTCAAGACATAGGCAATAAAATAAGACATAAAGACAAACAACAAGTTGGCCATTATGGTGGTTCCCGCCTATAATCCCAGCACTTTGGGAGGCCATGGCAGAATTGCTCATGCCCAGGAGTTCAAGATCAGCCTGGGCAACATAGCAAGACTTCATCTTTACTTAAAAAAAAAAAGAAAGAAAAAAAAAAAAAACAGCCGGGTGTGGTGGCATGCACCTGTAGTCCTAGCTACTTGGGAGTCTGAGGTGGGTGGATCAACTGGTCCTGAGAGGCCACAGTGAGCGATGACTGCACCACTGCACTCCAGCCGGGGCAACAGAGCAAGACCTTGTCTAAAAAAAAAAAAAAAAAGAGAAACAACAGAAGTTAAAAAAGAAACAACAAAAGTTAAAAAAAAAAAAAAGTGAAACAAAGCAGGAGGATGAGGTTGAAGTGCAAAGTTTGTATTAGTTTTCTTTTTGCTAGTTTGTTTGTTTGCTTAAGAAATCAATGTTAAGTTGTCATCAGTTCAAAATAATGGGTTATAAGATAGTATTTGCAAGCCACATGGTAACCTCAAATAAAAAAAATTCGACAAATAACACAAAATAAAAAGCAAGAAATTAAATCATACCAGAAAAAAAAAATCACTTTCACTAAAAGAAAGACTGGAAGGAAGGAAAGAAGGATGAGAAGACCACATAACAACCAGAAAACAAATAACAAAATGGCAAGAGTAAGTTCTTACTTACCAATAACATTGAATGTAAATGGACTAAACTTTCCAATCAAAAGAGATAGAGTAACTGAATAGATTTAAAAAATTAAAAAAGACCCAATGATATGATGCCTCCAAGAAATACACTTCACCTATAAAGACATATACAGACTGAAAAGAAAGGGAGAGTAAAAGATATTCCATGACAATGGACACCAAAAAGGAGAAAGAGTAGCTATACTTATGTCAGACAAAATAGATTTCAAGACAAAAACTATAAAAAGAGACAAAGAAGGTCATTATATAATGATAAAGGGGTCAATTCAGCAAGAGGATATAACAATTGTAAATCTATATGCACCCAACACTGGAGCACCCATGTATATAAACCAAATATTATTACAGCTAAAGAGAGAGATGCACCTCAATACGATAATAGTCAGAGACTTCAACACACCACTCTCAGCACTGGACATATCTTCTAGATGGAAAATCAACAAAGAAACATTGAACTTAATTTGCTCTATAGAACAAACAGACCTAATAGATATTAACAAGATACTTCATCCAATGGCTGAATATGCATTCTTCTCCTCAGCACATGGATCATTTTCAAGGATAGACCATATGTTACTTCCTTAGTTAAAGACAAACCAAGTCTTAAAACATTCAAAAAAATGAGATAATATCAAGCATCTTCTCCAATCACAATGGAATAAAATTAGAAATCAGTAACAAGAGGAATTTTGTAAGCTATACAAACACATGGAAATCAAACAATATCCTCCTGAATGACCAGTGGGTCATTGAAGGAATTAAGAAGAAAATTTAAAAATATTTTGAAACAGTCCTATTTCAGGCGGCCGGGAAGATGGCGGACATTCAGACTGAGCATGCCTACCAAAAGCAGCCGACCATCTTTCAAAACAAGAAGAGGGTCCTGCTGGGAGAAACTGGCAAGGAGAAGCTCCTGCGGTACTACAAGAACCTCGGTCTGGGCTTCAAGACACCCAAGAGGCTATTGAGGGCACTCACATTGACAAGAAATGCCCCTTCACTGGTAATGTCTCCATTCGAGGGCGGATCCTCTCTGGTGTGGTGACCAAGATGAAGATGCAGAGGACCATTGTCATCCACCGAGACTACCTCCACTACATCCGCAAGTACAACCGCTTCGAGAAGCGCCACAAGAACATGTCTGTGCACCTGTCCCCCTGCTTCAGGGACGTCCAGATTGGTGACATCGTCACAGGGGTGAGTGTCGGCCCCTGAGCAAGACAGTGCGCTTCAACGTGCTAAAGGTCACCAAGGCTGCCGGCACCAAGAAGCCGTTCCAGAAGTTCTGAGGCTGGACATCGGCCCCCTCCCCACAATGAAATAAAGTTATTTTCTCATTCCCCCAAAAAAAAAAAAAATTTTTTTTGAAACAAATGTTAATGGAAATAAAACATAGCAAAACCTATGAGATACAGCAAAAGCAACACTGAAAGGGAAATTTATAGCTATAAGTGCCTACATCAAAAAAGAAGAAAAACTTCAAACAAACAAGCTAACAATGCATCTTAAGGAACTAGAAAAGCTAGAGCAAACCAAATCCAAAATTAGTAAAAGAAAAGAAACCCAAAAATTAGCAGAGCATGGTGGCACATGCCTGTAGTCCCAGCTACTCAGGAGGCTGAGGTGCGAAGATGGCCTGAGCCTGGGAGGCCAAGGCTTCGGTGAGTCATGTTCATGCCAATGTACTCTAGCCTGGGTGACAAAGTGAGACCATGTCTCAACAACAACAACAAAAAAAAAGAAGAAAAAAAAAGAAAAAGAGCACAAGTAAATGAGATTGAAACAGAAAACAATACAAAAGAACATCACAAAAAGTTGGTTTTTTGAAAAGAACTTTTCAAAAACGAAGAATTTTTTTTGTTTTTTTTTAGTTTTTAAGTAATTAGAAAACTAATTACAAACTTTAAAATTTTGTTTAAAATTGAAACCTTTAGCCAGACTAAGAAAAAAAGAAGACTCAAATAAGTAAAATCAGAGATGAAAAAGGAGACATTATAACTGATACCACACAAATTCAAAGGATTGTTTGTGGTTACTATGAGCAACTCTGTGCCAATAAATTGGAAAATCCAGAGAAAATGGATAAATTCCTAGACACATACAACCTACCAAGATTGAATCATGAAGAAATACAAAACCTGAACAGACCAATATCAAGTTACAATGGAACAAAACATTTTAATTATGGAGTTGTAATTAAAAGTCTCCCAGTAAAGAAAAGCCCAAGACCTGATGACTTCACTGCTGAATTCTACCAAATATTTAAAGAAGAATTGAACTGACAACAATGCTACTCAAATTACTCTGAAAAATAGAGGAGGGAATTCTTATGAACTCATTCTATGAGGCCAGTATTACCTTGATACCCAAACAAGACAAAGACACACCAAAAAAAAAAAAAAGGAAAACTACGGGCCAATATTCCTGACAAATATGGATGCAAAAATCCTCAACAAAATACTAGCAAACTGAATTCAACAATACATTGAAAAGATAATTCATCATGACCAAGTGAGACTTATCCCTGGAATGTAAGTATATTTCAATATATGCAAATCAATCAATGTGATACATCATATCAATAGAAAGAAAGACAAAAACCATATAATTTCAACTGATGCTGAAAAAACATTTGATAAAATTCAACATCCCTTCATGATAAAAGCCCTCGAAAAACTGGGGACAGAAGGAACATACCTCAAAATAATAAAAGCCATATACAACAGACCCACAGTATCATATTTAATAGGAAAAAACTGAAAGCCTTTCTTCTAAAATCTGGAACAAAACAAGTCTGCAGATTTTCACCACCATTATTCAACATAGTACTGCAAGTCCTACCTAGAGCAATCAGACAAGAGAAGGAAATAAAGGGTATCCAAATTGTCAAGGAAGAAATCAAATTATCCTTGTTTGCAGATGAGATAATCTTATATTTGGAAAGTCCAAAGACTTACCAAAAAACTATTAAAAATTATAAACAAATTCAGTAAAGTTGCAGGATAAAAAATCGAGACAAAAATCAGTAATATTTCTATATGCAACACTGAACAATCTGAAAAATAAGAAAGTAATCCCATTTATAATAGCCACAAATAAAATTAAATACCTAGGAATTAACCAAATAAGTAAAAGGTCTTCTTTTACTTAAAACAATAACAACTGTAAAACACTGATAAAAAAAATTGAAGAGGACACCAAAAAATGGAAAAATATTCCATGTTCATGGATTAGAAGAATCAACATTGTTAAAATGTCCATACTACCCTAAGCAATCTACAGATTCAATGCAAACCCTATCAAAACACCAATGACATTCTTCACAGAAATAGAAAAAACAATCCTAAAATTTGTATGCAACCAAAAAAGACTGAAAATAGCCAAAGCTATTTTGAGCAAAAAGAACAAAACTGGCCAGGTACAGTGGCTCACGCCTGTAATCCCAGCACTTTGGGAGGCCAAGGCAGGCAGATCACCTGAGGTTGGGAGTTCGAGACCATCCTGACCAACATGGAGAAACCCGGTCTCTCCTAAAGATACAAAATTAGCTAGGTGTGGTGGCCTGTAATCCCAGCTGCTTGGGAGGCTGAGGCAGGAGAATCGCTTGAACCTAGGAGGCGGAGGTTGCAGTGAGCCGGAGATCGCGCCATTGCACTACAGCCTACAAGAGGGAAACTCCATCTCAAAAAAAAAAGAACAAAACTGAATAAATCCCATTATCTGACTTCAAATTATACTTACAGAGCTACAGTAACCAAAACAGCATGGTACTGGCATAAAAACAGAAACATAAACCAATGGACAGAACAGAGAACCCAGAAACAAATCCAGACATCTACTGATAATCTGTCATTTTTGACAAAGGTGCCAAGAACATACATTTGAGAAAAAAGTCTCTTCAATAAATGATACTAGGAAAATTGGATTATCATGTGCAGAAGACTAAAACTAGACCCCTATCTCTCACCATGTATAAAAATCAAATCAAATGGATTAAAGACTTAACTCTAAGATCTCAAACTATGAAACTACCAGAAGAAAACATTGGGGAAACTCTCCAGGACACTGGACTGGGCAAAGATTTCTTGATTAATACCTCACAAGCACAGGCAGCCACAGCATAAATGAACAAATGAGATCACATCAAGTTAAAAAACGTTTTGCAAAGCAAGACAAACAAAAACAAAACCAATAAACAGAATGGGAGAAAATATGTGCAAACTACCTGTCTGACAAGGGATTAATATAACAACTAGAATACATAAGGAGCTCAAGCTTATATATCCACAGGGATAAATCTAAAAATCCAATTTAAAAAATGGGTAAAAGATTTGAATAGACGTTTCTCAAAAGAAGACATACAAACGGCAAACAGCCATATTCGAAGGTGCCCAACATCACTGATCAGAGAAATGCAAATCAAAACTACAATGAAATATCATCTCAACCCAGTTAAAATGACTTTTATCAAACAGGCAATATCAAATGCTGAAGAAGACATGGGGAAAAGGGAACCGTTGTACACTGTTGGAGATAATGGAAATTAGTACAACCACTATGAAGAACAGTTTGGAGGTTCCTCAGAAAACTAAAAATGGAGCATGATCCAGCAATCCCACTGCTAGGTATATACCCAAAAGAAAGGCAATCAGAATATCAAAGAAATATCTGCACTGCACTCCCATGTTTATTGCAGCACTATTCACAGTAGCCAAGATTTGGAAGCAACCTGTGTCCATCAACAGACGAGTGGGTAAAGAAAATGTGGTTCACAGGAGGTGGAGGCTGCAGTGAGCCGAGATTGTGCCACTGTACACTATACTCCAGCCTGGAAGTCAGAGTGAGACTCTGACTCAAAAAAAAAAAAAAAAAAAAAAAAAAAAAGAATATGTGGTTCCCATAGACAATGGAGTATTATTCATCCACAAAAAGGAATGAGATCCTGTCATTTGCAACAATATGGATAGAAATGGAAATCATGATGTTAAGTAAATAGCCAGGCACAGAAAAATATCACATTTTCTCACTTATTTGTAGAGCTAAAAATTAAAACATTGAAATCACGGAGATAGAGAGTAGAAACATGGTTACCTAAGGCTGGGAAGGATAGTAGTGGGGCAGGGAGAAAGTGAGGATGGTTAATAGATTTTTAAAAATAGAAAGAATGGGCCAGGCACTGTGACTCATGCCTGTAATCCCAGCACTTTGGGAGGCTGAGGCAGGCAGATCACCTGAGGTTGGGAGTTCACAACCAGCATGACCAACATGGAGAAACCCTATCTGTACTAAAAATACAAAATCAGCTGAACATGGTGGTGCATGCCTATAATCCCAGCTACTCGGGAGGCTAAGGCAGCAGAATTGCTTGAACCTGGAAGGCAAAGGTTGCAGTGAGCCGAGATCGCTCCATTACACCCCAGCCTGGGTGGGCAACAAGAGCGAAACTCCATCTCAAAAAAAAAAATACAGTAAGAATGAATAAGACCTAGTATTTGACAGTACATCAGGGTGACTATAGTCAAAAATAATGTAATTGTACATTTAAAAATAATCCTGTAGCCATAAAAAAGAACAAGATCATGTCTTTTGCGGGAACGAAAATGGGAACCATTGATGGAGCCAGAGGCTATTATCTTCCACAAACTAATGCAGGAACAGAAAACCAAATACCGCATGTTCTCACTTATAAGTGAGAGCTAAATGATGAGAACTTCTGAACACAAAGAAGGAAACAACAGATACTGCGGTCTACTTAAGGGTGGAAGGGTGGGAGGAGGGAGAGGAGTAGAAAAGGTAACTATTGGATACTGGGCTTAATTCCTTGGTGATAAAATAATCTGTACAACAAACCCCCATGACATGAGTTTACCTATGTAATAAACCTTCACATGTACCCTGGAACCTAACATAAAATTTGGAAAACAAAAAGAAAAACGAGAAAATAAAAATAACTAAAAGATTATAATTGGATTGCTTATTACACAAAGAATAAATGCTCAAGCGGATGGGTACCCCATTTACAATGATGTGATTATTATGCACTTGCACACCTGTATCAAAGTATCTCATTTATCCCATAAATATATGTATCTACTATGTACCCACAAAAAATAAAAATGAAATTTTAAAAAAAGCCAAGATAGGCCAAAAGCTTGGCCTCTTCAGCCAGTTAGGCAAGTGGAGAATGTAATGGAAAAATTCTTGAAGGAAATTAAAAGTGCTAATCAATGAACACACAAATGATAAGAAAGCAAAACAGCCTTATTGCTGAGAAAGTGTGAGTGGTGTAGATAAAAGACCAAACCAGTCACAACATTTGCGTAAGCCAAAGCAAGGCCCTAACTCTCTTCAATTCTATGAAAGGTGAGAGAGTTGAAGAAGTTATAGAAGAAAAGCTGGAATCTAGCAGAGATCAGTTAATGAAGTCTAAGAAAAAAACTGTTTACACACATAGAAGTACAAGATGAAGCAGCAAGTGCTGACGGAAAAGCTGTAGCAAGTTATCCAGAAGATACGCTAAGATCACTGATGAAGGTGGCTACTCTAAACAGATTTTCAATGTAGACAAAACAGCCTTCTACTGCAAGAAGATGCCATCGAGGACTTTCAAAGCAAGAGAGAAATCAATGCCTGCTTCAAAGGACAGGCTGACTCTCTTCTTAGGGGCTAATGTAACTGGTGACTTTAAGTTGAAGCCAATGCTCATGGACCATTCTGAAAATCCTAGGGCCCTTAAGAATAATTCTAAATCTACTCTACCTGTGCTCAATAAAGCCTGGATGACAGGATATCTGTTTACAGCACGGTTAAATGAATATTTTAAGACTATTGATGAGTCCCACTGCTCAGGAAAAAAAAAAAAAAAAAGATTCCTTTCAAAGCAATACTGCTTATTAACGATGCACCTAGTTACTAAAGAGCTCTGATGGAGATGTACAAAAAGATGAATGTTGTTTTCATGCCTGCCAACACAACATTCATTCTGCAGCCTGTGGATGAAGAAGCAATTTTGGCTTTCAAGTCTTTTTTTTTTTTTTTTTTTTTTTGAGACAGGGTCTGGCTCTGCTGCCCAGACTGGAGTGCAGTGGCGTAATCATGGCTCACTACAACCTCTGCCTCTCAGACTCAAGCAATCCTCCCACCTCAGCCTCCCAAGTAGCTGGGAATACAGTTGTGTGCCACCACACCTGGCTAATTATATATATATATATATATATATATATATATATAGTAGAGACAACGTTTTGCTGTGTTGCCCAGACTGGTCTTGAACTCCTGGACTCAAGCAATTCACCCACATCAGCCTCCCAAAGTGTGAGGATTACAGGCATGAGCCACTGCGCCCAGCCTCAACTCTTATTACTAAAGAAATACATTTCGTAAGGCTATAGCTGCCACAGATCGTTGATTCTTCTACTGGTTCTGGGCAATGTAAGTTTATATACATTGTTTTTTATATAGGCAGAAGTGAGTATGAACATAAAGAGAAGGGAAACAAGACCCAAATAAAAATGTAACAAATGAAAAATACAATTTCTAAAATGAAAAACACACAAGATAGAGCAATGGGACTGACAGCAGAGTATACACTGCAGAAGAAAAAAATTCAGTGAACTTGAAAATACAATAGCAAACTACTACAGAAAATGAAATACACAGAGAAAAAGACCAAAAAAAAAAAAAAAAAGGAAGGGAAGGAGAGAGTGAGAGCATCTAAATGAGCTATGGGACATGGACACTATCAAGCAACATATATTTAGGCATCTCAGAAGAAAGGTGGGTGGGGGCAAAACAAAAAGACAGAAGAAGAAACAAAGGCTAAACTTTTCCTAAAGTTTACAGAAAACTATAAATGCAAATGCAAAGATACATTAGGCCTAACAAACCCGAAAGAGAAGGAATATGAAAAAAAAAAAAAAAAGAAAGCATATCATAATCAAATTGAGGAATATCAGAGATAGAAAAATTCTTAAAAGCACTCAAAAGAAAAAAAATTCACTGCCAATGGACTAGTATTAATACAATAAGAAATGTTAAAAGAATCTTCTTCAGGCAGAAGAAAAATGATACCACATGGAAATTTGCAGTAGTAAAGAGAGCACTGGTAGTCCATGGTATGTAACCTAGCAACAGAGATTAGCAAAATATCCCCACTGGATACTCCTAATCAACCACTAATAAGAAGCAAAAAGCTGGGTGACGATGTACATGTTACTTTTGAACATATTTGGAAAACTAAAAAATTTAATAAGATTGGCTGGTTGCTCCTAATGTCATTAGACAAAGTGGAAAAAGAAAAGGATGAACTCAGAGATTTGAATTCCCACCTTAAGCACCAGATAAATGACTAAAAGCTTCTACCTTGAGGACCCTCATATCCTATAGTAGCAGGTTGCAACTGCTGAAAATCAAATACAGAATCTCATTCTATGACTGGCTGAACTACAACAAATTTGAACTCCCAGCCTCGCAAGGTCTACTGTTAAAGTGAGGGCAATGTTTGGGAAATAATGGGATCCTGAAAGTTGAAATAGGTATACATGGGAAGACCTTGATGAAGCTGGGGACACTGAGCTTCTAAACTCTGCTGAATTTTCTTTGCCAGTAGAAGAGGCCTCTCCACACCATCTGAAGGTGATCAATCCTGCATTGCCTAAGGAAATGGTAATTGCCTTCCCTGACGCAGTTGCCCTGCAAGACAATGATGATTCTCCTCAGGACCTAGCCTTACTACCCTTTTGCTTCTAGGCCTATAACTAAACTCAAGACTCAGCAGGCTCCTAAAAGTGAGTTACAAAGTGAGACCCATGAGGAGGCATAATATACTCCAAAAGAACTATTTGAGTTTTTAAATTTATACACATAGAAATCTGAGGAACAAGTATGGGAATGGACATTAAGAGTATAAGATAATGGTGGAAAGAACAAGGACTGATATATGATAAAGCTGGATCAGGATACATTTATATGGGCTCACTAAGCAGAGATGCTGTACTTAATGCTACAGCCCAGAGAATTAGAAAGGGGCTCTAATAGTTTGGTTGGTTGATTGGCTAAAACATGGACCAAAAGGCGGCCCACACTGAAGTGAGGGGGAAATGTCAGACCTGCTTTGGTTTAACGTAGAGGAAGGAAATCAAAGGCTCAGGGAGATGGGAATGTCAGAACAGGTTTGTCATTTAAAACCCGCTCATCTATACAGGAAGGGTCCAGAAAACACACTTGTCTCTTTTTAAAATTTATTTTTAATTTTAAAAAATTTTCATGGAGACAGCAGCTCCCTATGTTGCCCAGACTGGTCTCAAATTCCTGGGCTCAAGTGATCCTCCCATCTTGGCCTCCCAAAGTGCTAGGATTACACTCATGAGCCATTGTACCCTAGAGATGACATATTTTTCTCTTTTTTTTTGAGACAGAGTCTTGCTCCGTGGCCCAGGCTGGAGCGCAGTGGCACGATCTCAGCTCACTGCAAGCTCTGCCTCCCAGGTTCACATCATTCTCCTGCCTCAGCCTCCCGAGTAGCTGGGACTACAGGCGCCCGCCACCATGTCCGGCTAATTTTTTGTATTTTTAGTAGAGACAGGGTTTCACTGTGTTAGACAGGATGGTCTCGATCTCCTGACCTCATGATCCACCCGCCTCGGCCTCCCAAAGTGCGAGGATTACAGCCACAGATGACATATTTTTCACTGCAATTGTGAGAAATAAAATTGTGATGGGAGCCCCAGCATTCTTGAAGAACTCTGTGATTACTTTTTTGTAAGCCAGACCTTCCAGGGCGAACTGCGGTCACTGAACTGGGAAACCTAAATGCAATGGGAATAACTGAATCCTGGGGTGACAGGGACCAAGTGGCAGCACTCAATCACCAAAGCAAGGTGAGCGTAATTACCATAATGAACAGCAGAGTCAAAGTAGCAATCAGAGTAGTATGACTTGCACAAACCTATCCTGTTGGCTAGTTGATACAATGTTGCTAGAAGTGAAAAAAAGAAACCTACTACATTCTTA